>NW_013952791.1:451853-453656 GCF_001266775.1 Austrofundulus limnaeus
CAGATAAGTCGAGTCTTTACAGTTCACAGAGAAATTCAGTTACAAGAAAGAGAGAGAAGTGGGGAAAACAGCAAGGAATGACCTTAAACAATCCTTGGAAGAGAATTAAACTTACCAACATCTGAGTCGCAGAGAGCCTTCTGAGGATCAATTATCATACATTTACAGCTTTCAACCCCTTTCTCCACTCGCCAAAGAAACACAAGGACCAGAGTGATGAAACAGCTCTTCATGACCCAAGTCATCYYTGGTAACTTACAGATGCTGAGAGCAAAGACAGCTGTCAAAAGAAGGATGTACACAACCTGGAGCAAGTGCATTTATATCCTTAGTGACAACAGTCCCCACCCCTTGTAGCAAATAGGCTCTACCCACTCTTGAGGAGTAGAACAATATCTAACTTTGCCATGTGTTTGATGCATAATGAAAAAAGGTAATAAAAAGCTTTAAGGATATTAGCTGAATACTACAGACTTGTGATAGCTACTGAAATAATAATCCTGTGCTGGCTTTCTCCGTCTTTATAATTCTTCTTATTTGAGAGCTTGAACCCTAAGTGCACCATCCAGTGTAGATGTRGAGTRATCCCTCTTTCACCCTGCCATCAAATAAATAGATCCTGCCTTTAATACTGGCAATGTCTCTGTGACTGGTTTAGACTAAAGTAATTGGAAATGTGCGTACCATTGAAAGGACCACCTTTCAAGCTATTTGATGCATATGTTGTTCTTTGGGACTGCCWCAGAGGACCAATGTTTGCATGACTTGAAAAGTACAAACTTCTGCTCCTTTGCAAGAATAAAAATTATTTCCAGGATGAGTTTGGTATGAGTCCATTTCTAAAATGTCATTGAAACACAAAATTGATGATAAAGAAGTATTTTTCTGATAGAARTGTGGCTGGTTTTAGGTTGGAACCTGACCAGAGGGAGCAGGTCAGCAGCCTGAGACATTTTTCTCCACCAAAACATTCTCCTAACTTAGACCACTGCTCCCTAATGTTGGGGTTCAGGACTGTGGAGTGTGAAACACCAAGCGTGGAGCTCCTGAAACTCCTGAGAGGTTAAAGTGAGACTGGTTTGTTGGAAACAAATAAAACTGTGAGTCAGACTGTTGACCTGTTGCCTCTGGTCATGTTCCAGCCTAAAACCTGTTGTCCTTTTCTTCATGTGTCAAACAGAGTGACTGATTTTGCTGTTGCCCATGGCTGTCCAATCCAGGCCCTCTTGTGCTGCTAACCTGCATGTTTAACACGTTTCTCTAATCCTTTAATGCGAAAGTTGGCAATTCAGTTCCAGCGCTATTCCATCATATGTCAAAGTGCCCTTGGGCAAGACATTGAACCACCATTGCATCTGCTGTGTGCCCCCAGTATTGCATCAGTGTAGAAGGATCTGATTAGATTGATTTATCTGGATTAGCGTAGAGTTTCCACTAAATACTTTTTTTAATGAAACTATACCGTGTACTTTTCAGTGAGGCTATAATTATTATTATAAACACACATTTTTGCTGTGTTTTTTTCTCTTTTGTTTTGTTTTGTTTTGTCTTTTTTACAGGTGTAGAGGCAGACTTCAAAGGTTGTCTTGTGATCTTCTTTCTCTTTTCTTCTGCTTTATTCTTATTTCCCCTCTTTTTTCATCTTTTTCTGTTGCTTTTCTATTTCGTTTTCTGTCTCCATGACCATTATACCGAAATAATCCCAATAGAACCTCTACCAAAATTCATTTAAAAAATTCAAAATTCATTCACACACACACACACACACACACACACACACACACACACACACACACACACACA
>NW_013952791.1:454708-459754 GCF_001266775.1 Austrofundulus limnaeus
GTTCTCACTGGCTTTTTATAAATGGTCTATTGAAATGTTTTAGAGATTGCTTTCAGATCTTATTTTACTGTACTGCTTTGTTTTATGTTACTTGTGTTTGATTGTATTTTTCTATTGCATGAGCCCTGTTGTACAGCATGATAATCTGCTTGGCTTAGATTGGATGACTAAAGCGCAACACTTTAGTTTGCCTCCAAAACCTTCAAGTCACTAACAGCCAAGAATCTTACCTACAAATTTTGTCAATATCATTAAGCGTTTCATGTTCTATATCTAGACACGCTGTATAAATTTGGTTTCATTTGTCATTATTCAAGAGTGGTCATTAAAACAAAATGGCCGATCGGAGAGTTATTAAAACAAAACCTGCAATATATAATTTTCCCCTTACATACACAATACAGATTTCTTGTACAAGAAAAAAAAGTCAAACAACCTTTTGATTTTATTTTTTATTTGAGACCATTTCAGAAACAATATAGATCTTCAATGTTCATTTACAACTGTTCTGATAGTTCTGAAGCAGGTTCAGCTCATCGGCATTCAACTCATCCCACCGCTTTACGAAACTACACGCTATGATGTACACCGTCCCATCAGATTCCAGATCACCTACAGTGACAGAACACAGAAGCAGGAATGAAAAAGGGACATAAATATGGAGTAAATATTATTTTACTATAAATTGTTTACCTGCGATAATATACTCTGCCCAATCAGTCTGCAAAGTGGCTAAACACCCCAAGGGAGAGTAGACAGCATCAATTCCCCCCACAGGGCCTTTGTACACCTGAATCAAAAGACAAACATATACTAAAAAAAGCTCATCTGTGGACAGAATTTGTTTAGTGAAATCCATACCTCCATGGTATGAACGTTATATTTGATACTTTTCATTGCTCCACTGTCARCCTCCTCCTTTCCAATGACATATGCCCTGATTACTACAAAAACGTAAGCCTCACATTAACAGAAAGATTTGCTACACAATCAGAACATCCCCATTCAAAAAAAGTTGACTAAACTTACCAACATTTGACTTGCAGAGAGCCTCCAAGGCAGGCAACACCGGACAGGGGCAGGGAGGTTCTGCTTCTGCTCCTGYCTCCACTCGCCAAAGAAACAGAATGGCCAGAGAGATGAAACAACTCTTCATTATCTGAGTCATCTTTGGAAACTTAAAGATGATGAAAATGGTGACAGCTGTCAAAGAGACATGCAGAAAGCAGATTTTTCAAAATCTCTTAACAGAGCAGTGAGTTTTATACCCCATTGCTGATAACAGGCTCCGCCCCTCCTGAGGTGAGCGGCCCTTTGAAGGCCGATCTCCTGCAAGTTTTAGAGGTTTCTCTGATCATTGGATCAGAAAAATTAAATTGCTGATTTCTTTGATTCAGCAAACTCTTACTGTGACACATAAAGAGAAGATCAACTAGTTTTAGACCCTGCACACCAGACCGGTCTCTGCAAATGCTAAAATTTACTGGGGTGAATATACAAAAAAATCACACAATTACATGGAACAATTGCAGTAATGCCAGTCTCACTCATGCACTGATCATGCAGCAGCTGCATGATACATTGGACCTGGTGAATAAGCTAACATTCCGTTGGACCTAGGATGCTCTTAATGTTTTGCTTTTACAAGGTGCAAAGGGTGAGTAACACAAAAACCCTCAGGTGTCTGTAATTGTTGTTAGTTTAGAAGAAACGTTTGCTGTGTGTCGGTGGTTTAAACATATTTGCACTGCTGGGTGCTTCTTAAAATCTCCACTCTGAGACCAGCATTCAGAAATCTCTGGGTTCAGAGAGAACGACGGTTGGTGTTGTGTACACGGTTGGCTGAACCACAGGAAAGAACCTGTGGTTTCACACAAAATCTGCATCGTGTAAACAGGGCCTTAGATTGGATCATGACCAGAGGTAGCAGTTCAACAATCTGAGTCAGCTTTGGAACTTATAAAATGTCAAAAATGGAGCCAGCTGTCAAAGAGTGATGAAGTCAACCTGAAAGCAGCTTGGACATTTTAGTAGTTCTCCTCTTGAACAGAATCCTCAAGGTACATCAGGCGCCACCACTGCCTTGCAGACAAAAAGCTCCACAAAGCACTGAGAGGTCAGGAGCTCTCAAATTTTCACAATCAGCTAATTTTATCATTCTGTGTGACCCTTGAAGGGAAGGACAACTKGTTTTAAGTTGGACCATRACCAGAGGCMCTTTAACCCCAMCTTAGACCAGTGCTCTGTGATGBTGGAGGTCAGGACTGTGGGGTGTGAAACAGCAAAATGGGAACCATTGAAACTACCTGCTGGTGGCCGATGTTTGGCATAATTGTCACTAGTTAAACCATAAACATACATATATAAAAGCACTTCTCTTCTATACAGCATTTTCATAACGACTGAAGCTAACAGTAGCTGCGTTTGCATTGCAAATGTGCGCAAAACTTTGTCGATATTCTGTTAATGTCGAAAAACACAGTTTCACAACTGCGGTGTTTCCATTAAGTAAGAAATGCTATTAAAGTCACACGTGAATATGTTTGTTCTTGCGATAAGTCATTACAAACATGGCGGCGATGGATGTAAACACATAGTGTGTTGCTACTGCGACACTAGCGCTCATCATCAGAGGAGAGAGAGAGAGAGAGAGAGAGAGAGAGAGAGAGAGAGAGAGAGAGAGAGAGAGAGTGGGGGGTGTAAAAAAGATGTCCAAAAATAAAAAAGAATTTTGGGCCAATTAAAGAGGTTAACATAACAAACGAATGAAATGAAAAATTAACCAATTACTGATAAAACTTAAAGTAACATATCATTTTAATACAAGAAAATTTTTACAATTTCAAAATAATAAACTATTGTAAAACATAAAAACATTGAATTATAAAGTTAAACTTGTCCCTGCGCAGACATGCAACATGATGTGACCTCATGCAGCTGACTTGTTGCAGATAGTGGGGCTGTTTACACTGAGGGGCAGGACAAATGCAGCAGCCTCTCCAAAGGAACTGACAACTCAATGTATCAAAAAGTTCAATTATTGCAACAGATAAAATAAATTACAAAATGTTAACAGGTGTGCACTCTAATTCCCCTAACATCAAATGATGCAACAGTGTTTGATTAAACTACATAAGTGCTTAAATGCTAAATTATTTAACTTAGATTAATGAAATTTGTACATTTATCAGAAACAAACCCATAAGACACCAAACAGATACTAAAATAGTGACATTCAGCAACCGTGGTGTCGGTCCAGTCCCCTCAGCTTGTCACCGTTAAAAAACATTATATCAGCAGGATCACTGTGTAAATGTCTGCTGATCTGCAGCYGGGCCAGCTGTCTCCTTAAATGATGAGGACTGATATGAAAATTATCTGTAAAAGACAAACAAATCGCAATTTCAGTCTGAGTAATGATACAAAAATGATAAAATTATGTATACTATGATAAGAATCTTGACTGGAGCTCTGATAAGGCCAAACAATAAAGTTTTAAAAGATTTATTGTTCTCTAAAATGAATAAGGTGATGGTCTGGTTCAGCGCAGGATCTGGGACGGTCAACTTTAAACACAGGAGAACAGGTTTAGTGGTGAGACAAGGCTGGAGAATGGTAATATAGAAAAACAAAGCCACTAACTTGTTCTTAACTGGTTGGGTCCAACAGGAGACACAGATTGTATTGACTTGGTTCCGGTGGAGTTTGCTGATGTCACCGTTAGTTTCAGTTTCAAACTTTGGTCTGTAGCACTGAGACTGAGTCACGGGACAGGCAGGGGTCATACACAGAAATCCAACAGCAGTTGGACAGTCAAGATTCTTGGTTCCGTGAGGCAGGCGTGGGTCGAGATCCAGGAAGTCAGATAGAGCGAGGTGCCGTTCCAGGGTGAGAGGAGAGACAGGAATCCAAAAATCAAAACAAGGGTCAATACTGTGGAAGCAGACGGCTGGAAAAATCCGACAGGGGCTGAGGAAGGAATCGTAAGACCAATCGTAAGTCAATAAACACAGGACTTCTCATTATTTATTTGCATTTTCAGATTTACTGTCCTGATCCCTGCTACAGAAATTATTCCACTTTGTAGACAACTCCCAAAATATATCCCAAAAATAAACATTTTAAAGTATTTGTGGTRTCTTTTTAGTTGGCAGATTGCAGAAAAGCCTAAAGTTCCATACTTCCACCTATTGTGTTCGTATGTAACTTAAACTAATAGAAACACACATCTCTAAATTGGATAATGATATTCTCCACACTACAGTTTTAAAAAAAAAAACTCAAAAAGTTTTTTTTGTGGATAATTTTTATTTTAGATCGCATCTGAGAAATTATGGATMTTCAATGTTCAACTACAGTTGTTMTGATAGTTCTGAAGCAGGTTCAGCTCAGCGGCACTCAACTCATCCCACAGCTTTATGAAGTTACACATTGAGATATCAACAATCCCATCGACTTCCAGCCGGCCTACAGTAAGAATGAAGAAACGGCAAATTATGAAATAGCAATGAATAGTTATTCATTTTGCCATGACTTTCTACCTGTGATAAGATACTCTTTTCCATCAGTTTGCAGATCGGCTCTACACGGTGGAGAACTGTAGACACCACCAGTTCCCTCCGGGCCTTTGAATATCTAAAAAAAGAAAAGAAAAAAGAAAAACTGAAAGACAATTTCGATAATCAAAAAAAAAAAAAAAAAAAAAAAACACGACAGTTTATTTTAACCCATACCTCAATAATGTCAAGGTCATATTTGATTGTATAACTATTTCCAAAGTTTTCAATCTCCTGCCTTCCAGTGACATTTACCCTGAAAACTAGAATAAAAAAAAAAACATTGACATGGTTTAGCATAAGTTGGCAAAAATGTTGACAAAGCCGAGATTTCAAGTCTACATAATGTTTTAAAGTCAAACTTTTAAGATACAGAATGCAGATAAGTCGAGTCTTTACAGTTCACAGAGAAATTCAGTTACAAGAAAGAGAGAGAAGTGGGGAAAACAGCAAGGAATGACCTTAAACAATCCTTGGAAGAGAATTAAAC
>NW_013952791.1:465631-469745 GCF_001266775.1 Austrofundulus limnaeus
CACTTGTGTTTGATTGTATTTTTCTATTGCATGAGCCCTGTTGTACAGCATGATAATCTGCTTTGCTTAGATTGGATGACTAAAGCGCAACACWTTAGTTTGCCTCCAAAACCTTCAAGTCACTAACAGCCAAGAATCTTACCTACAAATTTTGTCAATATCATTAAGAGTTTCATGTTCTACATCTAGACACACGCTGTATAAATTTGGTTTCATTTSTCATTATTCAAGAGTGGTCATTAAAACAAAATGGCCRATCGGAGAGTTATTAAAACAAAACCTGCAATATATAATTTTCCCCTTACATACTCAATACAGATTTCTTGTACAAGAAAAAAAAGTCAAACAACCTTTTGATTTTATTTTTTACTCGAGACCATTTCAGAAACAATATAGATCTTCAATGTTCATTTACAACTGTTCTGATAGTTCTGAAGCAGGTTCAGCTCATCGGCACTCAACTCATCCCACGGCTTTATGAAGTTACACGCAATGATGCGTACCATCCCATTAGCATTCAGACTACCTACAGTGACAGAACACAGAAGCAGGAATGAAAAAGTGACATAAATATGGAGTAAATAATATTTTACTATAAATTGTTTACCTGTGATAATATACTGTGTCCAATCTGTCCGCAAATAGGCTGTACACTCCAAGGGAGAGTAGACRGCATCAATTCCCCCCASAGGGCCTTTGWACACCTGAACCAAAAGACAAACACATACTAAAAAAAGCTYATYTGAGGACAGAATTTGTTTATTGTAAACCATACCTCGATGGCATTAATGTTATATTTGATCATTGCTCCACTGTCAGCCTCCTTCTTTCCAATGACATATGCCCTGATTACTACAAAAAAACATAAGCCTCACATTAGAAATATTTRGCACACAATCAGAACATCCCCATTAAAAAAAGTTCTCTAAACTTACCAACATCTGAGTTGCAGAGAGCCTGCAAGGGAAGCACAATCGGACAAGGGCAGGGAAATGCTGCTTCTGCCCCTGCCTCCACTCGCCAAAGAAACAGAATGGCCAGAGAGATGAAACAACTCTTCATTATCTGAGTCATCTTTGGAAACTTAAAGATGATGAAAATGATGACAGCTGTCAAAGAGACATGCAGAAAAACAGAAAGCAGATTTTTTTAAAATCTCTTAACAGAGCAGTGAGTTTTATTCCTCCTCACTGCTAACAGGCTCCACCCCTCSTAAGGTGAGYGGCCCTTTGAAGGCCGATCTCCTGCATGTTTTAGGAGTTTCTCTGATCATTGGATCAGAAAAATTAGTTTGCTGATTTCTCTGATCTAGCAACTCTCTCTATGTCTGACATAAAGAGAAGATCAACTAGTTTTAGACTGGGTGCTTCTCAAAATCTCCACTCTGAGACCAGGATTCAGAAATCTCCGGGTTCAGAGAGAACCACGGTTGGTGTCGTGTACACGATCGGCCGAACCGCAGAAAAGAACCTGTGGTTTCAGACAAAATCTGCTTCATGTAAACAGGGCCTTAGATTGGATCATGACCAGAGGTAGCAGTTCAACAATCTGAGTCAGCTTTGGAACTTATAAAATGTCAAAAATGGAGCCAGCTGTCAAAGAGTGATGAAGTCAWCCTGAAAGCAGCTTGGACATTTTAGTAGTTCTCCTCTTGAACAGAATCCTCAAGGTACATCAGGCGCCACCACCGCCTTGCAGACAAAAGGATCCACAAAGCACTGAGAGGTCAGGAGCTCTCAAATTTTCACAATCAGCTAATTTTATCATTCTGTGTGACCCTTGAAGGGAAGGACAACTGGTTTTAAGTTGGACCATGACCAGAGGCACTTTAACCCCACCTTAGACCAGTGCTCTGTGATGBTGGAGGTCAGGACTGTGGGGTGTGAAACAGTAAAATGGGAACCATTGAAACTACCTGCTGGTGGCCGATGTTTGGCATAAGTGTCACTAGTTAAACCATAAACATACACATATACAAACACTTCTCTTCTATACAGCATTTTCATAACGACTGAAGCTAACAGTAGCTGCGTTTCCATTGCAAATGTGCGCAAAACTTTGTCGATATTCTGTTAATGTAAAAAAAAAAACACAGTTTCACAACTGCGGTGTTTCCATTAAGTAAGAAATGCTATTAAAGTCACACGTGAATATGTTTGTTCTTGCGATAAGTCATTACAAACATGGCGGCGATGGATGTAAACACATAGCATGTTGCAACCGYGACACTAGCGCTCATCATCAGAGGAGACGTAGGCGTCTTTTATCGAGGCTTTCCAGCCACAATTCCCTACTTGGGAGTGGCTACGTATGCTGTGTTTTTGGGAAATTGTAGTTGGTGAGTTTACTATTTTGTACTCCTTCTGTGATGTTACTACTATTTCTACTTCCTGTTATCTTCTTCGTCTTTTTCGCCAGTAGAAASAGCCGGTTGTTGATCACGTGACTCCCGTGATGCGAAAAAAGTGTTTCCATTGCAGTTTTGTGAAAAACATCTATTTCGATGAGGCAGAAATACCACCTCATCCTTGCGCAAAAACGTTTTGTCGAAAAACGTAAGTTTTTTTGAAATTGACTTGTTTCCATTGAACAAATTTATTTTCGAAATTCCAATTTGCGCATTTTCATGGTCAATGGAAATGCAGCTAAAGTTACTTGATTGTGGTATAGAACTGAATTACGTGCTTTATAAAAACACTACAGTATATATTTTATATTAGCATTTTATTTATATATATTTTTTCTTTTCTATTTGAGACATTTCAGAAAGGTTATTCATTTTCAGTGTTACAATTGTTCTTATAGTGAACATGCATAGCTGTGGTGTAGTGGTAGAGCAGCTGGTTTTGGGACCCGCTAGTCACAGGTTCGAGTACCTGCCATGCCCATATCATTGTGTCCTTCAGCAAGACACTTCACCTGCCTTGCCAACTGGCAGTGATGGACAGTAGTAGAGTACATTTACTTGAGTACTGTAATTAAGTACATTTTTTGAGTATCTTTACTTTACTTGAATAAATATTTTTTGGGTACTTATTACTTTCACTCCACTACATTTCAAAGGCAAATATCATACTTTTTTACTCGACTACATTTCTAGGAAGCTTTTAGTTACTTGTTACTTTTGGTTCAGCATAGCTTTGTAATCAGCTGTTGCTGTTTTCTTTCTTTAAATGCAATTGGCCACACTATGTYCCTCATGGGGAACCAATCACAGTTGTAGCTCACATCTAGGATAGATTTGGAATTACATCATCTTCATTAACTATCGCGAGCTGAGCTCCCACCTTCATTTCAAACAATTGGTAAATGGACTGAACTTATATAGAGCTTTATCAAGTCCCTACAGACCCCAAAGCACTTTACACTAAGAGGAATTAACACATTCACACACTGATGGTGGTAAACTACATTGTAGCCACAGCTGTCCGGGCACACTGACAAAAGCGAGGCTGCCATGCACAGGCGCCACCAGACCCTCTGACCACCATCAGTAGGCAAGGCAGGTGAAATGTCTTGCCCAAGGACACAATGACAAAACCCAGCAATGGAGAWGATTGAAGAGAATAGAGAAACCATCACACCCATGATCATATCTCAGCTCTATGTTTGAGATTTTAGGGCTGAAAAATAGTTCCTATCAGTTTAAACATCTTATGAGTTCACTACGGATAAACTGCATTTGTGCATTTAAGAACTCAACACTCACTTTATTGCATTTTTATGCTGAAGTATTTACAGGTGGTGTAGAATTTGTAGCAGAGTGGTTCTACAACCTCTGGCAAAACATATGGAATCACCGGCCTCAGACTATGTTCGTACAGTTGTTTAATTCTGTGGAAAAAAGCAGATCACAGACATGACACAAAACTAAAGTCATTTCAAATGACAACTTTCTGGCTTTAAGAAACACTAAAAGAAATCAAGAAAATGTTGTGGTAGTCAGTGATGGTTTCATTTTTGTGCCAGCAGAGGGGGAGAAATATGGAATCACTCAATTCTGAGGGAAAAAAAATGATGGAATCATGAAAAACAAAGACACAAAAACACTATAACATCACTAGTATTTTGTTGAACAACCTCTGGCTTTTCTAACAGCTGCAGTCTCTGAGGC
>NW_013952791.1:470847-473268 GCF_001266775.1 Austrofundulus limnaeus
CATTATAACATGATATAAAACTCAAAAGAGTTGATTTTACATGATATTGCCCCTTTAAGGCTCTATTTGATGTCTAGGGACATTGCACTCATTTCGATTTTGCTTGTATAACTTGTAATTCTATTATTGGTCATTCGATATCGCTGTACCATTTGTCATTCTGTGATTGGTTAATCGTGCACTCCGCCCGAGTGTATATTAATGCATTTTATGTATGTTGCTAGTTCAGTGGTAGCTTGACGGACTCTCTGATCGGGCCTGCTTGAGTTGCTGCTCACCTTTTGCATTTGCAAACCTTATTAAATCATCTGATGACCAAACCACGCAGTGCACCTTCTTTTATTCAYGTGTTTCTGCCTTAGTGGATATTTCTACGACACACCCTCTTTGTAACACAGAAAAGCTTTCAACAGTATTCTCCAGAACACTGTTGATGCTTCCTAGAAATGACAGCATTGAAGAAGAAGACATGACCTCACCTTTCCAGAAAACCCAGTTCTCCAAGAAGAGCTTCAGTCTCAGATGTAAACATTGGGCCTCATGCAAGAACCATTCGTACAAACGGATTTGTTCTTAAGTTGTGTGTACGAGTGATTTAGGAGAACTTGTTGCATTCACTAATTTTCTTGTATTCTAAGATTTTTTTCATATACGAACAAAATTCACATGTGGTCCAGACCTGTCGTATATTTTACGAGCAGTCAGTCTGCTGTTAGCTAGATGGATTTTTTTCACTAATAACTTTATATTTCATCAGTTTGAAGATATTTCAAGTTGAAAATAAATCACACTCCATAATTATATTGACAATAGGCTATTCTGTTTGGAGTTATAATTTTAAATGCAATAAAGTAGACTAACAACATAAAAAGGTTAAATTAAATTAAATTGGCTATTAATGCTATTGTATAACACTACAATGTTAACATGAAGTTAAATGAAGTTTGGAGACATTTTAAAATGCATTTTTTTTTTCAGAAATGCACCTGAGAACTGCTCTTCTTCTGAACAAATGAAAACACAGTTGTTTACATTTAAATTAAAAAATATTTGACAAAAGAAAAACCAGAGCAGGACTAGAGAGAGATAATTTTGATTTAGATTTTTATTTCTGACTGTATATGACCCACAGGTGACATGACATTAACAGCAGTTGTCTTTTCATTCCTCGGCTTTGGAAGGTCCTAGTTTAATTCTACTGCTGATGCTGCTAAAAATGACAGATTTTCTTTTCTGGATCTCTGAGAGCGGGACTTCAATCTCTGAACTCGTGAAGTTCTTTATTTTACTTTGCAATGTCATTTATGAATGCACATTTGCTGKCATGTGGGGCAGGAGAATATAGCCTTACATGGTATTTTTAGGGTGGTAATTATGCAAACCTTCTCTCCTTCTTGGCGTGCGCCTGGATACGCATTCACCAGTTTATGCTGCTCATTTACACACTTTTCCTGAAGATAGAAGAGTTTGTTGAATCTGACGTGGTATGTTTGTACGAACCCTTCATATGAACAAAAGTAAGAGAAATTTAGGATAAAGAATACAAAAACGTTGTTGCATGAGGCCCATTGTTTGATCGTGTTGTATCAATGCGAGGCGTGTAACTAGATAGTAGGGGAGTGAATCTTTTTCTTTCTCACGATTCAATTCGATTCTGATTTTTGGGGCCACGATTCGATTCCAAATTGATTTTTCATTCAAAACTGATAATGTGAGCCCATTTTTTGTGTTCGAAAAGTGCTTCATCTTCAATTTGCAACCCTTGCACACCTCGCTCAGGTCAAACTCAGACTCATTCAGTAAAAAACAAAATGAGCCAAAATCTTAACATTTAATGAAGACAGGGCCGGTTCAATCTTGCTTTCTTCCAGTTTTGTAGTTTCCTCTTTGCTTTGGTGCTTTCTGCTCGTTCATATGTTCCAGAAGCAGCTGCAGGATGACGTCAGGACGTCCCATGTAGTTACAAAATGGAGGCTGACAGCTTTTAGATTTGCTTTATTTTTTATTTCTAAAAAATAATTTTGGGACATTTTAAATAGATTCTTAATCTTTGTAAATGAGAATAACGATTCTGATGTAAAATTATTTTTTGGTGCACTCCTACAAGAGATCCCTCAGGAACAAGTTGTTCTTACAACAGTCCTAATCATAGTATAAAAACAAACTGATTGCATGTTGATTATAAACATATTGAAAAACCTCTAAAAAATGCAGGAGAGTGGCCCTCACAGTGTCATTTATCTCTGGAGGGGTGGAGCCTGTTAGCAGAAAAGGGGTATTAAACTCGCTGCTTCTTTCAGAGAACAGATCCAAACAGATCTGCTTTTTGTTTTGTTGCATTTTCA
Source organism: Austrofundulus limnaeus (assembly GCF_001266775.1). Classification (NCBI taxonomy): domain Eukaryota; kingdom Metazoa; phylum Chordata; class Actinopteri; order Cyprinodontiformes; family Rivulidae; genus Austrofundulus; species Austrofundulus limnaeus. The sequence goes on from NW_013952791.1 coordinate 473,193, forward strand.
TCATCTGTATTTCCAAAGATGACTTGGATCATGAAGAGTTTTTTCATCACTCTGGCCGTCTTGTTTCTTTCTCGAG
>NW_013952791.1:474298-475911 GCF_001266775.1 Austrofundulus limnaeus
AATCAAAAAAAAATTAATAACGTAGTGGTAACATTTAAGCACTAGGAAGTGGTTGCAGCTAATGAAACTCTAATGTTCCCTCTGTCTTCCTGACACACAGGCCTTTGAGATTCAAGATTCAGCAACATGTTTCTGTCATCTCTAACATGTTAAACCTACAGTATATATTCTGTTAATGTGAGGTTTGTGTTTTGTAGTCATCCGGGCATTAATCATAGGAAGTGAGGAGGTTGGCAGTGGCACTATGAGTAGTACCAAATATAACATCTACCCTTTTCAGGTACAGATTAAAATAATCTGTTTAAGTTTATCAGCATAATGTGATTTGTTTTTCAGTATTTGTGTGTGTTTCTCCTCCCAGGTGTTCAGAGGCCCTAAAATTGATGCAATCTACACTTCTGGGCCRTGTAGAGCCTTCATGAACAATGCCATTGGACAAGATTATCTTCTTACAGGTAGAATTTTTTTTATTAAATGCACAACGATTCACTAATTTCATATCTGCTTTACCTTCAAGTCATCACTGCTTCTTCATTCTGTAACTGTAGGCCAACTGGACTCTAATGGGGTGGCGCACATCTTTATGTGTAACTTCAAAAAGCCATGGAACGACTTGAGTGACAACGAGCTTAACCTAATAGGAGAGCTGACGTCACGATGCAGTACCAGGAGAAAGCGAAGTTTGGCTGGAGGAGGAAAAAGAAAAAAGCCGAAGAGATGCCGTTTGAGGTTCTGTCGATATCCTCACCATCCTCATTATGTCTGACATACAGTATTTGTGAACAAATTGCTGTTATCTGTCTTGAAATAGGATCTAAATTCGCATAATACAGACTCTCTACAATAGTTTCCTCCATAGATATTTCACTTCATGCCCTCCGATGGAGATCTCTCCACCTTTGAAACCAGTGACTGAAACCCAGCTATTCAGAACCTTGACAGCAACTGTGGCTGAAAATTAAGATCCGTCTCTTTACTGAAATTATCTACAAATATAAAAACTGAAATAAATACGTGAACATTTATGGTGTGTTTTCATTGATAGTGTAACCCCCCACCCCCCGCATGAGTGAGGGGGTATGGCATAGTGTGGGGTGTCAGAATATGTGAATATTTTTCCAGACATATCAGTCAGCTCTATGCTCCCTAAAGGATAAATATGGTTTACAGGTAAAATTATCTAAAAAAAAAAGGAATGTTCCTTCCAGGCAATTCATGAGTTTAGGCATAAGACAAATCTATGGTGTCCAAATGCAGCACATTGGGCCTCATGCAAGGACCGTTCGTACATACAGATTTGTTCTTTATTTGTGCGGACGATTGATTTAGGAGAATTTGTGGCATTCACCAGGTTTTTTTTGTTTTCTTAGATTTACTTCAGATACAAACAACATTCACGAGTGGTCCAGACCTGTCGTATATTTTACAAGCCGTCAGTCTGCTGTTACCTAGACAGATTTTTCTCACTAATAACTACATATTTCTTTAGTTTGAGGATGTTTCGAGTTGAAAATAAATCACACTCCATAATTATGTTGACCACATGCTATTCTCTTTGAACTAGAATTAGATTTTAAATGCAATTAATGACATAAATTGATTAGATTAAATTA
>NW_013952791.1:475939-478239 GCF_001266775.1 Austrofundulus limnaeus
CATGCTATTCTCTTTGAACTAGAATTAGATTTTAAATGCAATTAATGACATAAATTGATTAGATTAAATTAAATTGGCTTTAAATGCTGTTGTATAACACTACAATATCATTATGGAGATCACAAACTAAAAACTACGGTGGCCCTGAAGTGCAAACCACAACAACAAATCACTAAACACAACAAAATTTAAAAAAAACGGAACAAAATTTCAAAAAATGCAACATTTCAAAAAACACGACATTTCAGAAAACACAACGACATTTCAGAAAACACAACGACATTTCAGAAAACACGACAATTCAGAAAACACGACATTTTAGAAAACACATTACATTACAGAAAACACATTAAATTTTAGAAAACACATTACATTACAGCACCTGGAAGAGTTAGGTACCAGTGAGACATCGCTGATTGGACGACGATCTTGTTTGACCCTTGAACTGGAAGTTTTTCCACCTGTAGCSCATTTTTGAAAATATAGATGTTATCGTTGATCCAAACATRGCGRCTGCTATCCAAGAATATTTTGAGTCAGGACATACATACGAGGTGATACTGGAAATGCTCAGGAATATTCACGAAGTTTCGGTTAGTATGCGTACATTAAAGACRCATTTAAAAGAAGCTGGACTGTGCAGAAGACTTAACTACTCTCCACTTCATGAGGTGAGGACTGCGGTGGATCCTTCCCCTGATTCAGAAACCTAWGTCTCCCCCGCTTTCCTGGTGCCCATTTATTACAGCGCTTAAGGTAAMACGCTGTCTCTTCAGTCCTGCTGGTAAAGAGAACCGAATACACTGCAGCAGCTGCTTATTGTTTAACACTACTCATATAAACCAAGACTCTCACCATATTTCAGGGAATTTTTATGAGTGGATCAAAACAAATTACACTTGGGATGCAAAGAAACATTCAGCAGCAGCTCCTTATATGCAAACTAAAGTGTATATCTACATTTTCACAATGCTTTGCCACTTTTGTTCAACACTACTACTATAAACCAAGACTCTGCCAAGAATCGTACCTACATGTTTTATCAATATCATTAAGAGTTTCATATTCTATATCTAGACACGCTGTATAAATTTATTTTCATTTGCCATTATTCAAGAGTGGTCAGTAAAACAAAATGGCAGAGTGGAGAGTTATTAAAACAAAACCTGCAATATATCATATTCCTCTTACATACACACTGCATGTTTCTTGCACAAGAAAAAAAGTCAAATAACCTTTTGATTTTTTATTTGAGACCATCTCAGAAACAATATAGATCTTCAATGTTCATCTACACCTGTTCTGATAGTTTTTAAGCAGGTTGAGCTCAGCTGTACTCAACTCATCCCACAGCTTTATGAAGTTACAGGATGTGATGTGCACCGTCCCATCAGCTTCCAGACTACCTACAGYGACAGAACACAGAAGCAGGAATGAAAATGTGACTTAAATATGGAGTAAATAATATTTTACCATAAATTGTTTACCTGTGATAATATACTGTGTCCAATCAGTCTGCAAATAAGCTGTACACCCCAAGGGGGAGTAGACAGCATCAATTCCCCCAACAGGGCCTTTGAACACCTGAATCAAAAGACAAACGCGTACTAAGAAAAGCTCATCGGAGGAAAAAAATTGTTCGTTGTATTCCATACCTGGATGGCATGAACGCTATATTTGATGCTTTTCATTGCTCCACTGTCAACCTCCTTCTTTCCAATGACAAACGCCTGTATTACTACAAAAACATAAGCCTCTCATTAACAGAGAGATTTAGCACACAATCAGAGCATCCCCATTAAAAAAAGTTGACTAAACTTACCAGCTTCTGAGTTGCAGAGAGCCTCCAAGGGAGGCATCATAAAAGGACAAAAGCAGAGCTGTGCTGCTTCTGCTCCTGCCTCCACTTGCCAAAGAAACAGAATGGCCAGAGAGATGAAACAACTCTTCATTATCTGAGTCATGTTTGGAAACTCAAAGATGATGAAAATGATGACAGCTGTCAAAGACAAATGCAGAAAACCAGAAATCAGATTTAAAACGATCTCTTCTTTCAACAGAGCAGTGAGTTTTATACCCCTTTGCCGCTAACAGGCTCCGCCCCTTCTGAGGTGATCGGCCCTATGAAGGCCGATCTCCTGCATGTTTTAGATTTTTCTCTGATCATTGGATCAGAAAAATTAGTTTGTTGATTTCTCTGATCTAGCAACTCTCTCTATGTCTGACACATAAAGAGAAAATCAACTAGTTTTAGTTTCTGTTTACACCAGACCAGTCTCTGGAAATACTAATGTTTACTG
>NW_013952791.1:478249-481101 GCF_001266775.1 Austrofundulus limnaeus
CACACAATCAGAGCATCCCCATTAAAAAAAGTTGACTAAACTTACCAACATCTGAGTTGCAGAGAGCCTGCAAGGGAGGCATCATAAGAGGACAGTGGCATATAACAGCTGCTTCTGCTCCTGCCTCCACTCGCCAAAGAAACAGAATGGCCAGAGAGATGAAACAACTCTTCATTATCTGAGTCATCTTTGGAAACTTAAAGATGATGAAAATGGTGACAGCTGTAAAGAGAAATGCAAAAAAGCAGAAAGCAGATTTTTAAAATCTCTTAACAGAGAAGTGAGTTTTATACCCAATTGTTGCAAACAGGCTCCGCCCCTCCTGAGGTGATCGGCCCTATGAAGGCCGATCTCCTGCATGTTTTAGATTTTTCTCTGATCATTGGATCAGAAAAATTAGTTTGCTGATTTCTCTGATCTAGCAACTCTCTCTATGTCTGACACATAAAGAGAAGATCAACTGATTTTAGACCCTGTTTACACTAGACCGGTCTCTGGATATACTAATGTTTACTGGGGTCAATATACAAAAAAATCATCCAATTGCATGGAACCACTGCAGTAATGTATCAGGCAACGTTGCCAAATGGGAAGTAGTAAAGTGTTTTACTGTTCTCTTAAAATTATTCTTTTTTTAGTGAACACAACAGATATGCTGTATACGACTCACTCAGTCATGTATGCTGCATGAGAGACTTGTAAGATAAGGTGTGTGGTGTTTGGTGAAAATGTGCACTGAAAAAGAGGAGCAAAAAAATCAAAATTATTAATATGGCAACCCTGATCATGCGCTGAGCATGCAGCTGCTGCATGATACTTCAAACCTGGTGAATAAGCTAATGTTCCATTGGAMCTAGGATGCTCTTTGTGTTTTGCTTTTACAAGCTGCAAAGGGTGAGTAACACAGAAACCCTCAGGTGTCTGTAATYTATTGTAATTGTTGTTAGTTTAGAAGAAACGTTTGCTGTGTGTCGGTGGTTTGAACATACAGTATATGCGCTGCTGGGTGCTTCTCAAAATGTCCACTCTGAGACCAGGATTCAGAAATCTCCGGGTTCAGAGAACCACGGTTGGTGTCGTGTACACGATCGGCCGAACCACAGAAAAGAACCTGTGGTTTCACACAAAATCTGCATCGTGTGAACAGGGCCTTGGATTGGATCATGACCAGAGGTAGCAGTTCAACAATCTGAGTCAGCTTTGGAACTTATAAAATGTCAAAAATGGAGCCAGCGGTCAAAGAGTGATGAAGTCAACCTGAAAGCAGCTTGGACATTTTAGTAGTTCTCCTCTTGAACAGAATCCTCAAGGTACATCAGGCGCCACCACCGCCTTGCAGACAAAAGGATGCACAAAGCACTGGGAGATCAGGAGCTCTCAAGTTTTCACAATCAGCTAATTTTATCATTCTGTGTGACCCTTGAAGGGAAGGACAACCGGTTTTAAGTTGGACCATGACCAGAGGCCCTTTAACCCCACCTTAGACCAGTTCTCTGTGATGTTGGAGGTCAGGACTGTGGGGTGTGAAACAGCAAAATGGGAACCATTGAAACTACCTGCTGGTGGCCGATGTTTGGCAAAAGTGTCACTAGTCAAACCACAAACATACACAAATACAAGTACTTCTCTTCTATACAGCATTTTCATAACGACTGAAATTAACACAGTTACTTGATTATGGTATAGAATTTAATTATGTGCCTTATAAAAACACTACAGTATGTATTTTATATTAGTTTTATATATTTATTTTATTTGAGACCATTTCAGAAAGGTTATTTATATTCAGTGTTACAGTTGTTCTTACAGGCCTGAAGCAGGCTCAACTGGGCGGCACTCAAGAKGTAAAAGAAACATGTTGCTTATGTTTGACTTATCTTTTAAGTCTATGAGGAGGMATAAGAGCTTTTATGTACTAGTTTTATTCAATTGTAAGAGATTTATTGATTCAGATTGAGTCTTAAATGCATTTCACCCATACATATTTATGTTGAAGGTGATTAAAAAGTATTTTATAATCAACGTGAAATCAGTGTTTTTAGTACTATGATTAAGATTGTTGTGAGAACAACTAGTTCCTCAAGGATTGTAGCGTGCAGGTGTGCAGATAGGATTTTTGAACGGGGGTGGGTGGTGGGGGGGTTGACAAAGCTTTCAGCAAATGATCTCCCTCTTTGTTTTTGTAGGTGTGGAGCCAAGATGTCGGGTGTGCTGTCTTGTGTTTTCTCAACATATATTTCACAAATCTTCCAATCTCTCTTTCACTCTTTCTCATTATGTTTCACTTTTTTTCTTTCTCTTTCTTTTTCTCCTATTAAAAAAGCCACTGACGATGAAGAAGCTAAGATACTAGGAAAAAAAAGCCAGATCTTACATTATTTACTTGTACAAACTGTTTCCTATCCTTCAAATAACTTGCTACCCATTGTAGTGCTGGTCCTCTGATACCATATTGATTCAGCTTTCCAAGAAGAATGGTGTGGTCAATCGTGTCAAATGCCTTCCTCAAATCAACACAAACACTAACACAGCATTGCTTCTGATCAACAGCAGTTGTTATTTGCTCCATTAATTCCATTAGAGCCATTGATGTCGACCTATTTTTCATAAACCCATACTTAAAGTTATTTAAAAATTTTTGTTTATCAATAAATTGATCTAATCTTTTACAAATAATTTCTCCACAATCTTTGAAAACTGCAGCAACAAGGAGGTTGGTCTATAGTTTGTGAACATGCATTTCTCACCATTCTAATAAAGTGGAATTACCTTGGCTATTTTCATGTAATCTGGAAATATTCCAGTTGAAATTATAAATTACATATATATGGAAACGGCTCAATAACACAACC
>NW_013952791.1:487037-488751 GCF_001266775.1 Austrofundulus limnaeus
TCTTTCAACAGAGCAGTGAGTTTTATACCCCTTTGCCGCTAACAGGCTCCGCCCCTTCTGAGGTGATCGGCCCTATGAAGGCCGATCTCCTGCATGTTTTAGATTTTTCTCTGATCATTGGATCAGAAAAGTTAGTTTGTTGATTTCTCTTATCTAGCAACTCTCTCTATGTCTGACACATAAAGAGAAGATCAACTAATTTTAGGACCTGTTTACACTAGACCAGTCTCTGGAAATACTAATGTTTACTGGGGTCAATATCCAAAAAATCACCCAATTACTTGGAACAACTGCAGTAATGTATCAGACGAGGTTGTAGTAAAGTGTTTTATTGTTCTCCTAAAATTATCATATTTTGAGTCACAAAAGATATGCTGTATACGACTCACTCAGTCATAAATGCTGCATGAGAGACTTCTAAGATATGGTGTGTGGTGTTTGGTGAAAATGTGCACTGGAAAGAGGAGCAAAAAAAATCACAATTTTTAATCTGGCAACCCTGATGCCAGTCTCACTCATGTGCTGATCATGCAGCAGCTGCATGATATTTCGAACCTGGTGAATAAGCTAATGTTCCATTGGAACTAGGATGCTCTTTGTAATTTGCTTTTACAAGCTGCAAAGGGTGAGTAACACAAAAACCCTCAGGTGTCCATAATTTATTGTCATTGTTGTTAGTTTAGAAGAAACTTTTGCTGTCTGTCGGTGGTTTGAACATACATGCGCTGCTGGGTGCTTCTCAAAATGTCCACTCTGAGACCAGGATTCAGAAATCTCCAGGTTCAGAGAAACACAGTTGGTGTCGTGTACACGATCGGCCGAACCACAGAAAAGAACCTGTGGTTTCACACAAAATCTGCATCGTGTGAACAGGGCCTTAGATTGGATCATGACCAGAGGTAGCAGTTCAACAATCTGAGTCAGCTTTGGAACTTATAAAATGTCAAAAATGGAGCCAGCTRTCAAAGAGTGATGAAGTCAATCTTAAACCAGCTTGGACATTTTAGTTGTTCTCCTCTTGAACAGAATCCTCAAGGTACATCAGGCGCCACCACTGCCTTGCAGACAAAAGGATGCACAAAGCACTGAGAGGTCAGGAGCTCTTAAGTTTTCACAATCAGCTAATTTTATCATTCTGTGTGACCCTTGAAGGGAAGGACAACTGGTTTTAAGTTGGACCATGACCAGAGGCACGTTAACCCCACCTTAGACCAGTGCTCTGTGATGGTGGAGGTCAGGACTGTGGGGTGTGAAACAGCAAAATGGGAACCATTGAAACTACCTGCTGGTGGCCGATATTTGGCAAAAGTGTCACTAGAAAACCACAAACACACAAATACAAACACTTCACTTAAATAAAGCATTTTCATAATGACTGAAGCTAACACAGTTACTTGATTATGGTATAGAATTGAATCATGTGCATTACTACAGTATAAATTTTATATCAGTATTATGTATTTATTTTTTTATTTGAGACTATTACAGAAAGGTTATTTATTTTCAGTGTTACAGTTGTTCTTACAGGCCTGAAGCAGGCTCAACTGGGCGGCACTCAAGCTAACACAGTTACTTGATTATGGTATAGAATTGAATTATGTGCATTACTACAGTATAAATTTTATATTAGTATTATGTATTTATTTTTTTATTTGAGACTATTTTTTTAGTTTATTATTATTTCAGTGTTATAGTTGTTTTTATAGGCCTGAAG
>NW_013952791.1:488761-491051 GCF_001266775.1 Austrofundulus limnaeus
TTTCTTGTACAAGAAAAAAAGTCAAATAACCTTTTGATTTTAGTTTTTATTTGAGACCATTTCAGAAACAATATAGATCTTCAATGTTCATTTACAACTGTTCTGATAGTTTTTAAGCAGGTTCAGCTCATCATCACTCAACTCATCCCACCGCTTTATGAAGTTACAGGATGTGATGTGCACCGTCCCATCAGCTTCTAGACCACCTACAGTGACAGAACACAGAAGCAAGAATGAAAATGTGACATAAATATGGAGTAAATAATACTATACCATAAATTGTTTACCTGTGATAACATACTGTGTCCAATCAGCCTGCAAATCAACTGCACATCCCAAGGGAGAGTAGACAGCATCAATTCCCCCCACAGGGCCTTTGTACACCTGAATCAAATGATAAACATATACTAAAAAAAGCTCATCTGAGGACAGAATTTGTTTAGTGAAATCCATACCTGGATGGCATGAACGCTATATTTGATCATTGCTCCATTGTCAACCTCCTTCTTTCCAATGACAGATACGCTGATTACTACAAAAAACATAAGCCACATTAACAGAGAGATTTAACACACAATCAGAGCATCCCCATTAAAAAAAGTTGACTAAACTTACCAGCTTCTGAGTTGCAGAGATCCTCCAAGGAAGACATCCTAAGAGGACAAATGCAGACCTGTGCTGCTCCTGTCTCCACTCGCCAAATAAACAGAATGGCCAGAGAGATGAAACAACTCTTCATTATCTGAGTCATCTTTGGAAACTCAAAGATGATGAAAATGATGACAGCTGTCAAAGACAAATGCAGAAGACCAGAAATCAGATTTAAAACGATCTCTTCTTTAAACAGAGCAGTGAGTTTTATACCCCCTTGCCGCTAACAGGCTCCGCCCCTTCTGAGGTGACCATTTTAGAAACAATTCTTGCATGTTTTAGATTTTTCTCTGATCATTGGATCAGAAAAGTTAGTTTGTTGATTTCTCTTATCTAGCAACTCTCTCTATGTCTGACACATAAATAGAAGATCAACTAATTTTAGGACCTGTTTACACCAGACCAGTCTCTGGAAATACTAATGTTTACTGGGGTCAATATACAAAAAAATCACAGATTACATGGAACAACTGCAGTAATGTATCAGACGAGGTTGTAGTAAAGTGTTTTACTCTTCTCTTAAAATTATCATATTTTGAACCACCACAACAGATGACTCACTCAGTCATATATGCTGCATGAGAGACTTGTAAGATAAGGTGTGTGGTGTTTGGTGAAAATGTACACTGAAAAGAGGAGCAAAAAAAATCACAATTTTTTATCTGGCAACCCTGATACCAGTCTCACTCATGTGCTGATCATGCAGCAGCTGCATGATACTTCGAACCTGGTGAATAAGCTAATGTTCCATTGGACCTAAGATGCTCTTTGTGTTTTGCTTTTACAAGCTGCGAAGGGTGAGTAACACAAAAACCCTCCGGTGTCTGTAATTTATCTGTAATTTATTGTAATTGTCGTTAGTTAGAAGAAACGTTTGCTGTGTGCAGGTGGTTTGAACATATACGTATGCGCTTTCAAAGATGCTGGGTGCTTCTCAAAATCTCCACTCTGAGACCAGTATTCAGAAATCTCCGGGTTCAGAGAACCACGGTTAGGGCCGTGTACACGATCGGCCGAACTGCAAAAAAGAACCTGTGGTTTCACACAAAATCTGCATTGTGTAAACAGGGCCTTAGATTGGATCATGACCAGAGGTAGCAGTTCAACAATCTGAGTCAGCTTTGAAACTTATAAAATGTCAAAAATGGAGCCAGCTGTCAAAGAGTGATGAAGTCAATCTTAAACCAGCTTGGACATTTTAGTTGTTCTCCTCTTGAACAGAATCCTTGAGGTACATCAGGCGCCACCACCGCCTTGCAGACAAAAGGATCCACAAAGCACTGGGAGGTCAGGAGCTCTTAACTTTTCACAATCAGCTAATTTTATCATTCTGTGTGACCCTTGAAGGGAAGGACAACTGGTTTTAAAATGGACCTTGACCAGAGGCACGTTAACCCCACCTTAGACCAGTGCTCTGTGATGTTGGAGGTCAGGACTTTGGGTTGTGAAACAGCAAAATGGGAACCATTGAAACTACCTGCTGGTGGCCGATGTTTGGCAAAAGTGTCACTAGAAAACCACAAACAAACACAAATACAAATACTTCTCTTCTATAAAGCATTTTCATAATGACTGAAGCTAACATAGTCACTTGATTATGGTATAGAATTGAATTATGTGCATTACTACAGTATAAATT
>NW_013952791.1:492051-493707 GCF_001266775.1 Austrofundulus limnaeus
CTCCTGTGTTGAACAGTTTCTGAGTTATAAGCATTTTTGCAAGTCCAGACACCCCTTTTTCAAATAAATTGGGGGTCCGGGGGGAAGGGGGGGTTGATTGCTGGGCCTAATGGATACAGCTTCAGGCCCACTTGAATTGAATTGGAATAGGAAAATGATCTTGCACGAAGCCCATTGTTTGATCGTGTTGTATCAATGCGAGGCGTGTAACCTGATAGTAGGGGTGGAAATCTTTTACACTCTCACAATTCACTTCTGATTTTTGGGGTACGAAAAACTGTCCCGTGGGGAAGTTTTGATTTATTTTCTGGTTCTTTGTAATACAGTTTTACCAAAAGCTGGACATTATCAGAGGAGTCCGACATTACCTCTTCCACCAGTTGTAGCCTACACTCAGGATTCAACTTGTTGATTTTGCTGCAGAAGGCAGCTCAACACAACACACACACAGCATGTGGGTGTGTGCCCACAGGTTTTTGCTACCTGCTGGGGTCAGTTTTCCCTGTAAACACAGCCTGGTAAGGACCCATTGTTCCTTATGGGTTAAAAGCCCCGTCCCTGTTGGGGAAAATACTGTTGGTGGGTCAGGATTAGGCTGTATAAATGACTGGGTAAATGTACAGAATTCAATGCAAAGTCCCCATGAAAATAGAAGAACAAACACATGTGTGTGCTGCACCGCTCAGCACTGTGTGTGAATAAAGAAAGGGGGTGGGGGGGAGCAGGCTGTCTTTGCTGCAACGGAGGCAACATWAGAACCACTGCAGTAATGTATCAGACAAGGTTGCCAAATGGGACGTAGTAAAGTGTTTTACTGTCCTTTTAAAATTACCATATTTTGAGTCAACACAGCAGATATGCTGTATGTGACTCATTCAGTCATATATGCTGTGTGAGAGAGTTGTAAGATAAGGTGTGTGGTGAAAATGTGCACTGAAAAAGAGGAGAAAAAATTCACAACTTTTTAATCTGGAACTGCGCTGATCATGCAGCAGCTGCATGATACGTCGAACTTGGTGAATAAGCCAAAGTTCCATTGGACCTAAGATGCTCTTTGTGTTTTGCTTTTACAAGCTGCAAAGGGTGAGTAACTCAGAAACCCTCAGGTGTCTGTAATTTATRGTAATTGTTGTTAGTTTAGAAGAAACTTTTGCTGTGTGCCGGTGGTTTGAACATTTATGCGCTTTCACAGCAGCTGGGTGCTTCTCAAAATCTCCACTCTGAGACCAGGATTCAGAAATCTCCAGGTTCAGAGAGAAACACAGTTGGTGTCGTGTACACGATCGGCCGAACCGCAGAAAAGAACCTGTGGTTTCACACAAAATCTGCATTGTGTAAACATGGCCTTAGATTGGATCATGACCAGAGGTAGCAGTTCAACAATCTGAGTCAGCTTTGGAACTGTTATGGCAATATTTATTTAACAAAGACAGAAATACGTTGTCCAAGAATGAAGGTACTCCGTGAGATGATCAGCTGAGTTTTATTGCAACAACAGGAAACACAGACAACAACCTGGCTTTGTCTCTGAGCCTCTGCTTCTCTCTGTCACTGTCTCTCCACACTACTGTTGAACCCTGTGTCTCGAGAGGCCTCATACAGGTGCTGGTCATAAAATTAGAATATCATGAAAAAGTAGATTTATTTCAGTAATTC
>NW_013952791.1:494573-496249 GCF_001266775.1 Austrofundulus limnaeus
AAAAAAAAATTAATAACGTAGTGGTAACATTTAAGCACTAGGAAGTGGTTGCAGCTAATGAAACTCTAATGTTCCCTCTGTCTTCCTGACACACAGGCCTTTGAGATTCAAGATTCAGCAACATGTTTCTGTCATCTCTAACATGTTAAACCTACAGTATATATTCTGTTAATGTGAGGTTTGTGTTTTGTAGTCATCCGGGCATCAATCACAGGAAGTGAGGAGGTTGGCAGTGGCACTATGAGTAGTACCAAATATAACATCTTCCCTTTTAAGGTACAAGTTAAAATAATCTGTTTAAGTTCATCAACAAAATGTGATTTGTTTTTCAGTATTTGTGTGTGTTTCTCCTCCCAGGTGTTCAGAGGCCCTTATATTAATGCAATCTACACTTTTGGGCCGTGTAGAGCCTTCATGAACAATGCCATTGGACAAGATTATCTTCTTTCAGGTAGAATTTTTTTAAAATTAAATGCACAACAATTCACTAATTTCATCTCTGCTTTACCTTCAAGTCATCACTGCTTCCTCATTCTGTAACTGTAGGCCAAGTGGACTCTAATGGGGTGGCACACAACTTTATGTGTAACTTCAAAAAGCCATGGAACGACTTGAGTGACAACGAGCTGAACCTAATAGGAGAGCTGACGTCAAGATGCAGTGCCAGGAGAGAGCGAAGTTTGGGTGGAGGAGGAAAAAGAAAAAAGCCGAAGAGATGCCATCTGAAGTTCTGTCCTCCTCATCGTCATCCTCATTATGTCTGACGTAATTGTGAACCAATTGCTGTTATCCGTCTTGAAATAGGATTTAAATTCGTACAATACAGACTCTCTACAATACTTTCCTCCATAGATATTTCACTTCATGCCCTCCGGTGGAGATCGCGCCGCCTTCGAAACCACGTGACTGAAACCCAGCTATTCAGAACCTTGACAGCAACTGTGGCTGAAAATTAAGATCCATCTCTTTACTGAAATGATCTACAAATATAAAAACTGTTTTATAGTTTGATCGTGTTGTATCAATGCGAGGCGTGTAACCAGATGGTAGGGGTGGGAATCATTTACTTTCTCACGATTCAATTCGATTCTGATTTTTGGGGCCACGATTCGATTCCAAATCTATTTTTCATTCAAAACTGATAATGTGAGCCCATTTGTTGTGTTCGCAAAGCGCTTCGTCTTCATTTTGCAACCCTTGCACACCTCGCTCAGGTCAAACTCAGACGCATTCAATAAAAACAACATGAGCCCAAATCTTAACATTTAATGAAGACAGGGCCGGTTGAATCGCTCTTTCTTCCAGTTTTGTAGTTTCATCTTTGTTTTGGTGCGTTCTGCTCGTTCATATGCTCCAGAAGCAGCTGCAGGATGACGTCAGGACATCCGTAGTTACAAAATGGAGGCTGACAGCCTTTAGATTTGCTTTGTTTCATTTATAAAAATTGATTTTGGGACATTTTTAAATCAGTTCTGAATCTTTGTAAATGAGAACCACAATTCTGATGTATGATTTTTTTTCGTGCATCCCTACTGTGAGAATGTGTGTTTTTGTGTTTTTGGACATACCTCCCTCTTGTGCTCCCTTGCTGTCATTACACCTCTTTACCTCAGATTATCTACTTGTGATTACTTCTCAGTCAAAACACACACACACACACACACACACACACACAC
>NW_013952791.1:496375-496684 GCF_001266775.1 Austrofundulus limnaeus
TTCCAAAGATGACTTAGATCATGAAGAGTTTTTTCATCACTCTGGCCGTCTTGTTTCTTTGGCGAATGGAGGAAGGAGCAGAGGCCTGCACCTGTTTGAACATCAGTCCTCAGCAGAATATCTGCCGCTCAGATTTTGGTGAGTTTAATTCTCTTCAGAGAAATAAACATTTTGTTTTCCTTGGTTTGTGTGTTACATTTTTTTTTACTAATCATAAGAAAAATAATAACTTAGCGGTAACATTTAGAAGCACGAGGATGTGGTTGCAGCTAATGAAACTCTAATGTTCCCTCTGTCTTCCTGACACAC
>NW_013952792.1:0-1859 GCF_001266775.1 Austrofundulus limnaeus
AAATAGACTGGACAAAATAGACCTACTGGACCAAATAGAACTACTGGACCAAATAGACCTACTGGGCCAAATAGACAAAATTTCCTGGAGCAAAAAGACCTACTGGACCAAATAGACCTACTGGGCCAAATAGACAAAATAGACTGGACAAAATGGACCTACTGGACCAAATGGAACTACTGGACCTAATGGACCTACTGGACCAAATGGACCTACTGGGCCTAATGGTCCAAATGCTGGAACCCCATCACTCTGAGGTTTTTAAACTCATCTGATGGGTTTGAAAATAAAACCAATCCAACCTCAGGGAACATAAAAAGTCAGACTCTGTAAGGAAAAACTGGATCTCAGAGGTTCAGAATCGGGATCAGCTGAAGAACTGATCATCTGGGACCACCTGGAGCACCGTGATAAAACCTAATAAAATGTTGTGATACATTTTTAGTCCATATCGCCCTTCTCTACTGGTAACTGTTCTCAACAGTTTTGTGTGAGAAATGCACACTTTCACTTGCTTTATTTTTGTTTTAAAAACAAGTTGTAGGTCAGCAGCTGTGGCTCCAAATCATAAAAGTTATTTCCTCTCAAGGCCCTGAATCAGCCCTAACAGGAAGTTACAGCAGCTTGGTGTTTATGCTCAGATGTGAACATGTGGAAATGTGTTGTCTGATATTACAGCTGCTGTCTTTCTGTTTGTTGTTGCAGGACGGTGAGGAGCTGAAACTGCTGACTAAGACAAACACAGACAGTGAATCTGAGGAGGACTGAACTGCTGCTAACCCTTCAATGAGATGATTAACTGTAAATTAAAGATGGTGAATTTCTGAAGCATTTATGTGTCCTGTCAGCTGGTGAACAAAGTTGATCATGGTGATAGTGTATATCTTACAACATGCCTGTCAGCGCATGTCTGCTGTTGTACTTTGTCATGCTGAGTCATCAGTTTTTGTTGGGTGTATGTATTCCTCTAAGCTGTTAACTGAGGAGTGCCCACCTGTAAGCTAAACTTACAGGGCTTTTATCAAACTATAGACTGTTTTAAATATGGTTTATTCTTTTTAATAAAACTGAAATGTAATGAAAAAGTATTTGCAATGAATTCAAATAMGTTTATTATTAACACATTCATTTCAGGATGTTTACCTACATTAGGAACATTTTTCCCAATTGTGTTTTCAGCACAACTGTTAGAATTCAGCTGCCTTGTTCAGGAAATACGGTGTTGGATCCAGACAGAAGGTGTACCATTAAGAGAAGCTGAAGGAGGGCTGTGTCTTAAAACATTCAGGTTTTTATAGATTAATGGAAGGATGTCTGCCAGACTTTTAAATTGCTGTATTCATGCTCACGGTTAACTGTAAATGTTCAATGCATAACACCTAAATGTTCAATGTGTAACACAGTTAAAATGGTTCAGGTTAAATCCTGCTAAAAGGCCCCATCTGCTGGTCAAAACTGGTACTGCACTCACTCATAGACAGCAAGGTATTATGGGAAATCCTCAGAGCCATGAGGATCGCTGTTGAGGTAACATGTCTCTGCTAAGTTTGATAAAGAAGTATGATTAGCATACTTATAAAAGGATGTATATGGTTTACACTTTTGTATTTTATCAAACTATGTTTGTTTTAAGACACAATAGTTCTGCCATTCTGTCATTGTCGAGTTTCAGAAGTGTTTAGCTTGTGTGAAAGCACGATGGGAATTTCCCATGTGGTAACAATATGGCTCCTCCTTGCAGAAGGAGCGCTTCTTTTTGTGCCAGACTGACTTACCTTCATGCTCATTATGTGAAATGCAGGTATGTTTTACCAAAACACGTCATTATTTTAGCGGATGGTTTGCATTGAGGTTGAGTT
>NW_013952792.1:10133-12313 GCF_001266775.1 Austrofundulus limnaeus
GTTCTCTATTATCATCACTTTATTGAGAAGTGTTCTGTCAAAGCTAAACCACTCTTCAACCTTGTTGCTGAGCCTGGAGCGACAAACAAAAAGGGGCGAGGCAAYAAACCCAAGTTTAAAAAGGGCCAGGTTAAACTGTCCCCATCTGACTGGACTGAAGAGTGCAAGGAGACATTTAAAATCCTGAAAAATGAGTTGATACATAGTGTTACCTTGGCCCATCCTGATTTTAATGCTMCATTTATCCTTGCAGTAGATGCATGGTTTGATGGCATTGGAGCCGTTCTGTCACAGCTTCCACCAGATGGGAAGGTTGCCAGACCAGTAGCTTTTGCCAGCAGGACTCTCTCACGCTCCCAACTAAACTATCCAGCACATCGTTTGGAGTTTCTTGCTCTTAAATGGGCGATATGTGACAAGTTTAGCCACTGGCTAAAAGGGYACCATTTTACAGTCTGGACAGACAATAACCCGTTAACATACGTACTAACCAAGCCAAGGTTAGATGCGTGTGAACAGCGGTGGGTTTCCAGACTTGCTGCCTACAGTTTCGATCTGAACTATGTTCCTGGTAGCAAAAATGTTGTTGCTGACGCCTTGAGTAGAGAGCCATTTGTTCAGTCATGCAGGGGCCATCGCATTGTAACTGAACCATATACTGCATTGCTTAACCAGGTGAACGGTATGATGGGCAAAACGGTACAGGATGCATTTCGCTGTACAACCAACTGTCAGCAGGTTGTAGAGTGCACGGATGAGACTGCCACAGTCTCCTCACCATCCCCACAGACATCATTAACATCACAAGATGTGTCAGCTGTTCTTGGTGCACATGAGTCTGGAGGTTTCAGCCAGATGAGAGCCACTGACCCTGCTTTCTTRCAACTCAGTGACATTGATCAGTCTGCTTTGATGTCGAAGAGTGAACTTGCTAATTTACAAAGTCAGGATAGTGTGTTGGGCAGACTTTTCTATTATATGCAGCGTCACAGAAGGCCCACCAGGCGTGAACGAGCAGGAGAGTCACCTGCAGTTTTAAAACTGTTGAGACATTGGCCTAAGCTCCTCATTACAGATGGCTTGAGGCTCTGCCAAATATAACCACACAGAAACACACACGTGTGTGTCATATATATGTAAATATACATACACGTTTGTGTCTGTGTGGTTATATTTCACTATTAAAAATACTAATTATTTTAAAATATTGTAAGTATAAAATACATATTTGATTCATGCTTAACCTTTTTATGTATTTATTTACTTATTTTGTTTTAATTTATTTATTTATTAATGTATTTATTTTGCAGGATGGCTCTTGCTCAACTGTTATGTCAGCGGCCCGAAACCCTCTACTCAAAACCCCCGTGGTAAAAGAAGAGGAACAGCCAAGACTGGTGTCTTGGGAGTTTGCTGGTTCCACTGCAAGGGCAGTGAGCAGAAAAAATAATAAAGTTATCTTTGTGTCTGATGGGGAGACAGTGTCTAAAGTAACATTATTTGAAGAATTTGGCGCCAAATTCAGGAGGGACACAGTTATGTGTTGATGGGCTATGACCTCAGGGGTCAGGCCCCTCCCTATTGGATTAGTTTAAATAAAAATACAAAAATGTTTAAATCAACACCAATATCTCTGTCCTCTGAGCTCACTGCCCGTGCAGTGGCACTGCTGCACCCGCCTGCTGCCAAGACACCACTCTGTGAGGTTAAAGAGAAGACAGAGCTGGTGTCAGTGGAGGGGGAGGTGATCAAGGTATTCACATTTATGTAATATAGAAATTGTTTAGTTTGAAAACTATCTTATGAACAAGAAAACAGAGAAACATACAGTATTTACTTTCTAATCAACTAACTCCATTGTTTCATCAAGGAAACACTGAAACTTAATAAAAAAGATTTTTTGTGTTTCCGGAGGAACTGAGGGAGGGGGGATGTACTAATAATTATTTGTACTAATAATCCTGTATATTTTTCTCAGATATCTGGAATCAAAAGCGTCCAATCAGGGAAGGACTACGTTCCACTGAGGAACATCAAGATCAAGCAGGTACAGTATATCAAGTCCTATATTTTTGTTATTGTCAGATAATCTACAGTAATAAATATTTCTTAGTGACTACAAAAAGACAGATTTTATGCTCAGCTCAAAGACTTAAGAGTATTTTCTCTGTCTTTTAGCT
>NW_013952792.1:14237-15243 GCF_001266775.1 Austrofundulus limnaeus
CACTTGTTCCACTCGGTGACCCTTTAAGGTAATTTAGGGGCATCAAATGGAACAAGTGGGTCATAGACCACTCTTTGATAGTGATGTGCAGATCGACACTGAAATATCAATACTACAGATACCACAACTTTATGTTCTAGAATCAATACTGAAATATCATACTTTGATACTTTAGTTATTTTYCACTATTTTCCTGTTAATGATAAACATTTTGTGAAATAACCAAACTATTCCAATCTTGTCTAAATCATATGTGGTTGTCTGTAGGTGTATGGCAGGTGATTTTAACATATAATCTGCTTTGTCTGACGGTAATTAAATTCTAGATGAGGGGTTCTCAAGCTTTTACATGCCATGGCCCCCCAAACAGCATTAGCTCTGGCCAGGGACTTTGTATATTTTGTAGCATTGTTTGTGGGTTTGCAACAAAGTAACAACATATAGCATGACGGCTCAGTGGTCAGCACAGATGCCTCACAGCAAGAAGGTCCTGGTTCGATCCCCGGTTCGGACCTGGGGTCTAACTGTGTGGAAAAAAATAAATAAATAAAAATGGTTTAAGTCTTCTGGACGGGACCTATACAATTTTTTTCATTTTGATTTTTTACCTGGATTACTGAGATGCATCAGGACACTTTTTGTGTGGAGTTTGCATGATCTCGTGCTTGCGTGGGTTTTCTTCGGGTACTCCGGTTTCCCCCACCCCACAAAAACATGTACAGTAGTTTGCCTTCAGGCCCAGGCGTACCTTGAAGAAGAAATCTGCGATCTCAACGGGACTTGCCTGGTAAAATAATGGTAAATAAATATATGCAACAGTTGTGTACTCATCCCGTCATAAATATATGCAACAGTTGTGTGCTCATCCCGTCATATACACACTCTTGGACCAGTAGATTGGATGGTGCAGATCTTTACTGTAGCTGTAGATGAGTGGTTCAAATCACAAACAATGTGGTGAGCTCCTCTCCTGGTACAGACATCACAGCAGACAGCAGGACAGACT
>NW_013952792.1:22446-30012 GCF_001266775.1 Austrofundulus limnaeus
AATAATAATAATAATAATAATAATAATAATAATAATAATAATTAGTGTGTTGACTCAGACATGTCAATTCTTGGTCAGGTGATATTTTTATTTATTTTACCGCTTCAATCAAACTGGTCTTCTCAGTCTCCATGAGTCCTCCAGATGTCCACAGTGGACATGTGAAGGTAACAGGAGGTGGCTGTATTGGCATTTCACTCAATTGTCAGTGGGACAGATGATGAATGGCCGAACTGGCCTCACAAGAGTCCAATCTGAGACACTTTTATCATATTTATGTCAGCATAAGTGCTTTCTGAAACTGCTGCAGTGCATTACATCACTACTGTAAAGCAAGCAGAAAAGAAAACAATTATGCAAATATGGTTGTTTAGGTAGAAAATCCTCTTGAATCCAAAATTTTAATTTAGAAGTTGTTTAAAATATATAGTTAAACTCTTTCAAGCTGGGTTAGTGACCACAGTGTTGGTTAATAAATCAGGAGTGGAACATGTTAAAAATGGTATTTGGGACCTTTTTAATGCCAGCAGTCTTTAGGCAAGAGGATGTTCTTTTACAAAACACTGGTTCTGGTTTGAGACAATTCTTCTCTTCTTGTTTTAGGAAAAGAATGAATGGTTACATGATAAAAATAACTGTGACAGTGCAGCCATTTCAGAATTACAAAAAAATCACCACTTTTTCCATTTTTCACCAGTTTTCCCTTCATGTAAAGCTCTATTCATAGTAGGTTCTTTATTCTCAAACCTTTTTTCACCACCTTCATTAGAAGAAACTCCAAAAGCCCGGGCTGCCCTAACACTAGTCACCTAAAAATCACTGTTTGAAAAGTCAATTCAGTTAGACTCATTGTGTGTTTGTAACGTGGGGAGATGAAGTGAGAACAGAAACAATATGAAGTTCAATTAAAGGCCAAATAGTTCAACCTTTCAGCCGACCAAGTTCTATCCATTTTTGTGCCAAAGTGAATCATCTGTGGCAGCCATCTTGAATTGTGGCACATTTAGTGATTACTTTGTTTCATTGCATTCTGTCCGGTGGTTTAGCTTTGAGATGTTTTACTAACAGGCATACAGATAGAAGTGACTTTAGGTTGGAGCAGATCATTTATGAAGGGAATTTGATCATTAGCTCTTAAAGCTAACTTTCTGTATGAAGCTTCACTTTGTGACTCCTTTATTATACTGTATGGGACACCTCATCTTGTGAAGTTATCTGTTGATTTAATTGGAATAATAATTTCTATTTATGATCCAACCCATATTAATAAATGAACACATTTTTTTTTTTACCCATTACTTCCTTTCAGGGTCACTGATGCCCATATCCACCAGTGGTGGGCTACACCCTGGACAAGTGACAAGTCCACCGCAGGGCCATAGTGACAAACGATACAAACCATTTTTTCAGGGACAAGTTAAAGTCACCAATAAACAAGCATTTGAGTAAAACAGGTAAAGGGACATTTCAACCATTTTCTCATGGTGTGTTCTTTCATTTTTTTTGAAGAATGCAAAAGATTATTCATTAAACAAATTTGATTTATAAAATGAGAATAACTAGGAGTTAAAAAGAGAATATAAATTAAGAACATAAAGAACATTATTATTTTGTTTATTAAAGAAAATAAAAAGTCATTTTTGAGAAAGAATTTTTTAAACCAGAGTCAAAGACAAGTGGAAATGTTTATTTCCCCTTTGGGGAACCCCTACACAGTCTCACAGTCATGTTTTCTGTCTGTGGGAGGAAACCAGATTACAATGAACACATCGTCATGTAGAAATCATGCATGCTTTAATAATCAGTGTGGTTTTATCAATGCTGAAGGTACATTTAGATAGAAAAGACTACTGAAGTTGAGTTTACTTTAGGTGTCATAAGTAAACAAACAACATATTAAAATAGATGCCAACAAAGCCAGGAATATGGTGTGTAAAAGAAATAAAATCAAAATAATAACCTTTTACAGTGTTGCCAAGATCACAATCATGATCAATTCCTAGACTCAACAGGTGAAGGGTTGATGTACCCTAAAGCCAGTATATCTGGGCTGTGACTGCTGGAGACTCAAAACCATGAGAAATTCTGCACTTTGTTTCAGTCTCACTGAATTCTGAGTGTTGGTGACCAAGTGACAAGCTGTGAGCCTATGTTTGAAAATCATGTTCCATTTTATGGACAAGGCTGACAAAACTCTTATCTTGGAAACTGTTTATGATTTAATCTACTGGACTACAGTTTAGAAATGAAGTTAGGCAGATTGAAATTATTTATCATCCATGGTGTTTTTATTTATTTTACACCTTAACAGTTTTTGGAGTTCTTGAGACAAGTCTGACATACCCATGACGACCCTGTAAGAGAATTTCTTATTAATATGTTCTAAACCTAAGCTACCCCACATAGCAGACTGGTGTCAAGCTGGCTCTACTGGCTGACTGCTGGGATGGCAAGTAGTTTGTGAACTGCATATGGGCAGGTCTGGCAATGATGGCACGACTGGCCCAGTTGTGTTTTATTTCATGTGGTCCTGGACCATTTTTGGCCATGTCTGGCAATCCACATCTGGACCACCAAAGGACTGTCATTCTTGGCTGTATCTAGGCAGAGTGTTGGTGTATTGTGTGGGCCAGAACCGGGCCAGACAAGTTTTGCAATTTGGGACAAGACTGTGAGCCTCTGGGACTCCAATGTTTTAGACATTCCAGACCAACAGTCACAGTCCAATGAGATACTTTAAAGGAAATCATCTGCTGTAAAATGATTAAAAAAAAGATTACAAGAAATTATTTTTAAATACTGTATTACCTCTGATGAGAACATTTATGGTTAATTAGCAAAATAGAAACAAGATCAAAAGGCAAAGCCAAAAGCAGCTGACATTAAATAAAGGTAAAAAAAATGAACATCATCATGTTTATGTATTTGTACAACATTCTGAAATGTAATGACTTCAGACACAGAAGGGTCTGTCAACAGCCTGTCTAGGGTCTATTATAATCCCCTTGTGTTCAGTTATCTCGCAGGTGAGAATTTGGATTTAGGAATGATGTCACATCCAAGTCAGAAAACTCAGTAGGATGTGCCAATTATTGTATTCTGACAAACTAGCAGTAGCAACACAAGGTAATAATAATTAGGGGTGTAACAATACATTGATCCACATCAACATTAAATGATCGACATCTGTATCGATTAAATAATTAATGATTCAATGACAAGGCAAAACGATTGCATTGATCCATGGTCATGTTCGATGTGGATCGACACTGCCGGGTCAAAAAAAAAAGTTTCACACTCTACTATTTAATTGGACTGTCTTTAGCTTTGATTACAGCATACGTTTGCTGTGGCATTGTTTCGATAAGCTTCTGCGATGTCACAAGATTTATTTCCATTTTTCACCAAGATCTTGCACTGATGATGGTACAGTCTGACCGCTGTGCAAAGCCTTCTCCAGCACATCCCAAAGATTCTCAATGGACTCTGTGGAGCCGATCCATGTATGAGAATGATGTCTCATGCTCCCTGAACACTCTTTCACAATAAAAGCCAGATGAATCCTGGCATTGTCATTTTGGAATATGGCTGTTCCATCAGGGAAGAAACAATCCATTGATGAAATAACCTGGTCATTCAGTATATTCAGGTAGTCAGCTGACCTCATTCTTTGAGCACAAACTGTTGCTGAACCTAGACCAACTGCAGCAACCCCACATCATAGACCTTAGTTCAATCCAGGTGGCGACTTTTATTTTGGCTGAGCAGTGTATGTCCATCTAACAATTATTGCTCAATGATTGTGTTAGATGGGAATATGAAATCTCATTATATTGACTGCAGATTTGTGCATCCAATTAAAATTGTATCATGACAGATTTTGTGATATCGAGAAACATCGTATGATCGTCCAAACAAATCGATATATTGTATTGTTATAAAGCTGGTGATTTACACCCCTAGTAATAATGTCTTTTTTCTGCATTTTAATTATGAAAACATGACAGCAATATGCTCTAATAGAGATTTTAGTAAGATTCAAAATGTAACATTTAGCACTGCAGCTACCACGTTCAACGTGCAGAGCAGCCATATTAGACTGGAGGTGAAGTTTGATCAGAGACTGTCGATACAGCTGATCTGTTCAAACTTCCAACTACAAATAAAAGCTAGAACAATTTTAACTTTTCCTACCCGGCCAAACCTTTGATATCAGTCTTTCCAGGGAAAATTATCCACTTATATGTCCTGGTTTGTGTTTGTGTCACAGTGCCAGCTTTTTACTCTTTATAGCAGTGAAGAAAAAAGTTCTTTGATGTGAGCTCTGTTGTCTAGTACAAGTATATGTAATACAAGTATTAGACACAATACTGAAAACTACATATGCATAAGCACGTGTATACATGCAGAAGCTTCCTGCATTACCATGTAAAATAATAATAATAATAAAAAAAGGCACATGCAGTAAGCTTGGCTGTGAAGCTTCTGTCGTTTCCTCTTCACTTGTTCTTGGCAGCCAGGGGTTTGCGGCTGATCTTCTTGCTTTTATCATTATTCTTTTTGGGAGGTTCTGGATTAGCCTGCATGTGTCTGCCATAAAGACTGTGGAGCAGAAAGAAAACAGAAGAGATGTTGAGCATTCAGACACTTTTCATATTCTCATGGGCATCTTGGAGTTAAGCTATTAGATTTAAAATAAAAACACATCACAACAAGTATTTTTGTTCCTAAGCCTGTAATTATGGTTATGATGAGATTTTAATTTAAAAAAAAAACAACAACAAAAAACAAAACAAAAACACAACTAACTGGGTTCTTAAGTGTGCTAGGTATTGTATCGTCACCAACGCATGTCAATGATGAAATTTGCACTCTGTATTTGATTCACAGGTGAGATACATCCACGGAGCCAAGGGCAGCTATGCCAGCACCCGGGGGGAGAAGTTAAGGGATTAAGTGTCTTGCTCAAGGACACCACGACATATGGGCATGGCGTGGAACTGAACCTGTGACATTCTGGTCGACTGCCTTACCACTGCACCACAGCACTGCCACTCTTACAAGAATCTCTTCAGTTCAAATAAACAAGACCTAACTTCTTAATAAAAGGTGTGACCTTTGAGCTCAGGGGGGGTCAAACTCATTTTTACAAGGGGCCAAAATTGAAAACCTAATCCTGCCACACCATTTCGGAAAAAAAATAGCCAAAAAACCTTTTTCTTTATACAGTATATTGTTTTAATCAGTCAGAATAAAAAGTTGAGTAAGCTGAGCAATTTACACAAAATGTGTACATTTCTGTTTACCCAACTCTGTTTAGTGAAACCAGTTGACATAACTCGGTTAAGTAAATTCAACACATAATTTTCTTTAGAGTTCATAAACAAATCTTTTCATGATGAGTTCTGCTCATATTTAAATTTGTAACGTGTGACTATGTGTTAAATTTTAACGCAAAGTAGTAAAAGTATAATTTTTATGTTTTGAATGTAACAAAATAAAAGTAAAAGTTATGATTAAAAAGAAAAATCATAAATGGACGTCCAGGGTGTACCCCGCCCCTCACACAGTGACCCCCCGTGACCCTGACAGGAAGAAGCAGGAATAGATAATGGATGGATGATCCTCAAAAAATGACTTAAGTACTGTAATCAAGTAAATATACTTGTGTTTGTGTGTGTGTGTGTATGTGTGTGTGTGTATGTGTGCACGTGTGACGCTACAGTGCTGACCAGTTAGAGCCAATTAACTGCAAAAGAAGAAAGGATGAAGAGACTCAGATTCCTGACAATGTCTTTATACTGTATGGTTTTACTATTCCACATGGCCTAATTAATCACAGCCGGCTCTGTTTGCATGTGTGCGCATGTCAGCAAACTGAAGGAACTCGGCTTCTCTCTACCCTCGTGTGTGCGTGTCTCAGATTAAAAGTTTTATCTTTTTAACACAAAGTCTGTATTTGACATTAATGTCCAGGGAGGCCAAAGGCCGTTGATTTGATGTGGACCCTCTCTTTGCAGCCAACTTCTATTCACAAGTGTTGTCGACTGTTTTAAAACTGTTCTCTACATGGATGCATTAATGAGTAGAAAAGAAGGAGCAGATAGAAAAAATGAGAACGAGGTAAAAAGCTGGAAAGATTTGAACAGAGTTATGAAAAACTGGAGCTTTTAACAATGGTAGTAAGACTCTCTGTCCTGATAATTAAGTAGTTCCAGTTCTCACTGACCTACAACCACAAAAATGAGAATTAACTTTTATAACTATAGATCGGTTCACTTTTTAATCTTTACAAGCTTCCGCAGTCACATAATTCAAACCACTTGGACCATGATTAAAACCAACAAACAAGTTAGGAACACAATCACTTTTCTACAAAAGTAGTTTTAACTCTTTAAATTAGATCTAAAACTAAAAACAGTTCTCAGTTAAGAGTCATGTTTCAGGCTTGCTTCAATGCATCTGGCTGTACTGTATATACAAGAAGTGGGAATCCTGGTCCTCGAGGGCCACTATCCTGCATGTTTTACTTGTTTCTCTGCTCAAGCACACCTGATTTGAACAAATAGGTGATTGCCAGGCTTCTGCAGATCTAGAAAAGGTGACTGAATCACTAAATCAGGCGTGGAGCAAGGAAACAAGTAAATCA
Organism: Austrofundulus limnaeus; assembly: GCF_001266775.1. Taxonomy (NCBI): domain Eukaryota; kingdom Metazoa; phylum Chordata; class Actinopteri; order Cyprinodontiformes; family Rivulidae; genus Austrofundulus; species Austrofundulus limnaeus. The sequence continues at coordinate 29,096 of NW_013952792.1, forward strand.
TGCAGGTCTGCCCACCCTTGTTATGTATTGTATGGAGTTAGTAGATGCCACCAACCCTGCTTAGCTCAGCTGGTTCGGATGTTATCAGTCCATTAAATGGACGTTAATAGCGGTTATCAGTCCCATAGAATGGCTTCAGACTGTCCCGACTGTGCCCCCTAGTGGGTTACCAGTGCCATATGCATTGGAATGCAACAATCTGCTACCGCCGGAGTCTGGTCTACTTTATCGTAGCCCACGTCATTTTCTCTAAAATTAACCTTAGTGGCTTTATGCCTCATATTAACCAGCTGACAGTCTGAAGCCATTCTATGGGACGGGGAACCCACTAGGTGGCACAGTCGGGACAGTCTGAAGTCAATCTGGAGCCATTCTATGGGACTGATAACGGCTAATAACGTCCATTTAACATCCGAAGCGGGTGCTTAGCTGGGCCGTGAGAGGTCAAGAGGCTAAAGCCTTTCCTCTGCCTACATCCCCCAGAATGCCGTGCGGGTCTGCATTGGACTTCAGTGAAATGACCAACATTCTATTTTCTATTAATATTGGTCATGATGTCTTATCGCCCAGCCCTGCTTGACTGACTTGGGGACGACTTTGCATAACCTGCATCTTGAGTTTTGTTTGGTGTGATGGACCCCAGCCTCTATTTTTCTTGTGCTGCCATGATTAAAGTCTGTGTGCTGCCATTCAGTCCAGCTCTGTTAATATCTGCCACCTTCTTAATCTGCCGCTGATACGTGTCATGCTGTAGCTTATCTTTCTATGGTTTTTCCTTTTTTGTCTCTCTGAGTGTCACCAACAAACCAATAAATGTAGCAAAGTGTGTATGCCATATACAGTGGTTTGCAAAAGTATTCATACCCCTTGAACTTTTCCATATTTTGTCACATTACAACCACAAACATAAATATATT
>NW_013952792.1:33902-37804 GCF_001266775.1 Austrofundulus limnaeus
CCTGGAGGCAGGACTTAAAAGCCTGAATTTTGCCTGAAACTCTCAGACTGAAGAAGTCTCTTGGAAGAGAGACGAAACGTTTCATTAAAGAAGAATCCGTCCAGAGGACCTATACAATTTTTTTTCCTTTTAAATCAGGTGTAGTTTTTAAAGTGATAAGAATAAAATCTTCGGCAAAGATATTACATAATGTTTTGGGGATGCTCAGCCAGGATTCTACAACCTGTTGCTCTTATAAAAAGTCTGTCCATCCATCCATTTTCTGCCACTTATCCGGGGTCGGGTCATGGGGGCAGCAGCCTAAGCAGAGAGACCCAGACTTCCCTCTCCCCAGCCACTTGGACCAGCTCATCCAGGGTAATCCCAAGGCGTTCCCAGGCCAGCTGAGAAACATAGTCCCCCTGCAGCGTGTCCTGGGTCTTCCTCTGAGTCTCCTCCCAGTGGGTCATGCCCGGAACACCTCACCAGGTAGGCAACCAGGAGGCATCCTAACCAGATGCCCGAGCCACCTCAACTGGCTCCTCTCGACGTGGAGGAGCAGCGGCTCTACTCTCGAGTCCCTCCTGGATGACTGAGCTTCTCACCCTATCTCTAAGGGAGAGCCCAGACACCCTGCAGAGGAAACTCATTTCAGCTGCTTGTATCTGCGATCTCATTCTTTCGGTCACTACCCAAAGCTCGTGACCATAGATGAGGGTAGGAACGTAGACCGACAGGTAAATCAAGAGCTTTGCCTTCTGGCTCAGCTCTTGCTTCACCACAACAGACCGGTACAGCGCTCACATCATTGCAGACGCAGCACCAATCCGCCTGTCGATCTCCTGCTCCATTCTTCCCTCATTTGTGAACAAGACCCCGAGATACTTAAAACTCCTCCACAAAAATCTGTGTGCAACAAATAAAATAAAAAAGCCTAAATAAAATCACATACCTAAATATCAGTTACTAAACTGCTGCAGTGTGAGCTGAAAACTGTTCTCAGGTGTTTGAAACAATCACTGGTTCTGCTCCATATCTCTGCAGCAGTTTATGGAAAGATGCTCAGACACAAAGTGTGTGCCAGCAGAAGATAGGGGACAATGCAGCTGAGACCAGGTCTTTCTGTCTCTCAGAGACGGATCAGTTCCAGAGCATGGCTCTGAGCTGCAGGCTGAGGATTTTCAGCATCTTATGCTGCTTGGACAAAAGAATTATTAGCAGATTCGGGATTGATTTAAGATTTTACTGCAGTGTCTGTTACTACAACTGAGAAAAAAAAATCACAGTCAGCCATTTATAATTTAAACAGTAAAACATAAGGAGAATACCAATTAAAGATTGCATCACAAAGTCAATGATGGATCTTTGCTCACTTGGAATGTGGAAAAAAAATAAAGAAAACAGACACTCTATAAACACACTTTTTCTAAATGTGGATAAGTACTTACTATTTATAGGTTTCTGAGCGAACATACTCAAAGACATGAGAGACGCCCAGCTGGAACTGGTCTGCAATCGGAGTGACCCATGGATTATTCTCTGCTTTGAATACCTGTTTAGGACCAGTCAGATCCAGGTTGCCTGTAGATGCAAAAACACCACACTGAAATAACACTTAAAATACAAACATTTGTATAAATCTGTCTCCTACAACCATCATTGTGAAATGAATGGGAGTTTCAGCTTCACCCTCAGCCATTAAAAGTAATTATTTCTGCCACTAAAAGGCAAATGCAGACAGTTATGTTTGTGTCTGTCCGTCAGCAAAATATCTCATTAAGACAAATATTAATGAAAATTGTATAAAGTAATTTTGGATACACATCTACAACTGAGAAACTTCTGAAATCAAGATGGCTGCTACTATTTAATCATATGGGACCCAAAAAAATAACTATAACTCAGTAGATTTTATTGATATTAATTTTGGGAGGAAAAAGGCGCAGATATTGTAAGATTTTTTTCTTCTTTCTGCCGCCTTTCATTTTATTTGTGATTTGTATTTTTATTGTATATAACTTTGTTGTTTTTAAAGAAATGAATAAAGTTTTCAAAAAAAATAAATAAAAATATTTTACAGAAACTGAGCTAAAATTTAATGTGTTAATAGCTGAGAAATTCACATTAATAGCATAATATCGTTATGTGTATACAGTATTTTCTGGACTATTAGTCGTTTTGGAGTATAAGTCTCATCAGTCAAAAAATGTGTCAATAAGAAAAAAAAACGATAGATAAGTCAATTCGGATTATAAGTCGCGACTCGCAAGATCAGCCAAACTATGAAGAAAGTGTGACTTGTAGTTCGGAAAATACGGTAACTTTATTTTCAAGGTTTAACAAAAACAGCTACAATTCCACTTCTCATCACATAACTTTAGTCTACATCTGTGACATGAAAAGCAGCAGGTGATCTGCATTCATTTAGGAAGTTCTACATTTTACTGCAAGCGCCTAATATTTCCAAATAAATTTCTAAAGTTCAGACTGCTGAAGACTAGTTCTGTGGACTTCTCAGCAGCCAGGGCCTGGAAAGAAACTAGATCTACAAGCAATCATGATGGAAGTCTATGCCCACCAGCACCCCTCCCCCTCAACCTATGCCTCTCCCACAACCCTCTGAGGACCTGTCAAACCACTGGCTCATAGATGAGTCATATTCTTGTGCCACCAAGCTCCTAATAAAGTTAGTTTACCACAGTGTCCACTCGGCTTCCGCTAAAATAAATAACAGCTTTTTTTCTTTGTTCAACGTCAGATAAAGTTTTACAATTTTACTCGTATTTTATTTATTTATTTATTTATTTTATCTTATCAGTAGAAAAGATACAATAGAAGAACTATGCATGAAGGAAAAAGCCTGTGATGCTCAGCCTCACACAGTCCCCCACATTATGACTTTTTTTTTTATTTTTTTCGTTTTATTTACTCATTTTAACCTACTGCTAATAAGGAGTGTACACACACACACATATTTCACTGTGGGGTTTAAAACTGTTGATCATTATTTATGTTGATCTCTTGAGTTATTTGTCGGGGTGTCGGTCTCTTCTGGGTGGAGTAAAAAGCACGGTCAGGGGCTGAGGACTAATAACACTGAAAGTCTGCTCATCAGACCATACCATGTGCTTGTTCGATATGGAGGGGATTTAGGCTTTTGCTGCAGTTCCTTTTTTTTAGTCAAGGCTGATATTAATTTGAGTTTTCTCCTGTATGTGTGAATCGATTTGTACAAATTACCATGTTACCCCATCAGTGTCATAACGTCAGGTTAGATTGTAGTCAAGTTACTTGTTCAGATGACCAGGTTTTTAGTTTAAGCGAACTCTTTACCCTAATTACATAATTCTTTGGATTTTTATTTATTTGGAAGACAGTTTTCTGTCCTTTATGCCTGGACTGCTTGGCCAGAGACTGAAACACACTTGCATTGCATTTATTTATCAATCTATCCATTCATGCATCCATCCATCCAAAGTATTACATTATTATTTAGTACAATTAATGCCAAAAATACCCTTTGAAATAAAAAAAAATACAACATGTAGGAAGAGATCAAAGACAATAAAAAGAGAGAGTGTGTGAGTGTTCTGTTACCTTTTTAGGACCATTTCCAGTATACACACCTACCATGTCAAGATCAGCTGTCCTTATGGGGACCACAGAGCAGTCCTAATATGATGGAACTATATTTTGGGATTGGGGGGTTAGGTTTAGGACTAAGGTGTGAACTGAGTTTAGGCTAGGTTTAGAGTTGGGTGCATACTAAGGCTAAGGTTAAGAGGTCAGGTTTAGTATAAAAAAAAACAACTGAAAATGAATGGAAGTCAATGACTGGTCCTAATAAAGATAGAAATACAAACGTGTGTGTGTGTGTGTGTGTGTGTGTGTGTGTGTGTGTGTGTGTGTGTGTGTGTGTGTGT
>NW_013952792.1:38392-39759 GCF_001266775.1 Austrofundulus limnaeus
TATATATATAGTCAGCAAATCAACACTGAGCATCAAATAACACAAAACAGACCAACTATTAAGAGTTATTTATGATAACTGCAAGTGCACAAGTTCATTTCAACGTTCATTTTGGTTTTTATCTGAGTTTCAGGAGTGTGAGAGAAGTTCTCTGGCATGAAAACTGAAGAGGGGAGAATTACATTTGATCTTTTTCTGCTGACTTCAGCAGGTTTTTAAATCCCACAATAAAAACATCATGGTCAGGAGCTGATAATGACAGCAATACTCAACTTGATATTTCAGTTTCTCCTGCAACATTATGGACCGACTAAGCAAAAGTGGATAATATTAACCCGACTGGCACATTTCTGGCACTGGTATTAGCATGCACTTACTATCTGCAGCTTGGTGAGTTTCCCAATGTCAGCAGGAAGAACCTCAAAGTCATTGTCACTCAAATACAGAGCTCGAAGTGTGGCTGCAAACAAACAAAGATTTAATTAATTAGAGGATGATCTTATTGTGATATGGCCATTTATTTATTTACTGAGACACACCCCACATGGCAGGTAATGTTCCCACATTTAAACTGTTTTTTAACTTGTATCAGGCTCTGTTCAGACCTGGCACTAACATCCAGTATACTGCCAGGTGCTGGACTGGTGATGATGGTGATGATAATGTTAGCCTACTGCCCAACTGTAACCCACACAGAGCAATCAGAAGGAAATCCCATTTCTGAGCTTCGCAACCAGCAGTTCCTGCAGCAATATTGCTGCGAGGACTTCATTTGACATTAGACCACACTTGTGAGGACATTTGGCCTGGTTCACACAAGGGAAAAACATCATCTGTGGGTCTGGGGTAAGGTGTGTGTGTGTGTGTGTAGATGGGTTTTTCCCACAATGTGGGGAAAAAATTTCCCAAAATAATCAGCCTCATGTGGACCAATACCTGGTCCCCATGGGTCCAAATGCAAATTACGGGTGTGAGATTAGGTTTAAGGCCAAGGATTATGTTAGTTTTAGGGTCAGGTAGGTACCTGTGAGGTTAATTTTAGAGTATATGCTCAGGGTTAGGATATAAAGTCTAAAAAAAAAAAAGAATGAAAGTCAATGGAAGGTCCCCATGGGGTTCAAGAACAAACGTGTGTGTGTGTGTTTGTAGGTACTGGGTCTCACTCAGGTAAAAGAAGTTTCCAGGCAGGGACTCCTGGTTTAGGTTGTTGTAGGTCAGGTCCAGGACCTCCAGAGCAGGCAACGACCCAAATCCTCTGGGCAAGCTGTTTAGACGGTTCATTCTGTGCTCCCAAGAAACACACACACACACACACACACACACACACACACACACACACACACACACACACACACACACACACACAC
>NW_013952792.1:39784-41167 GCF_001266775.1 Austrofundulus limnaeus
ACACACACACACACACACACACACACACACACACACACACACACACACACACACACACACACACACACACACAGAGTTTATCTGCATTTAAATCATATTCAGTCGATTTTTGTTTACATCAATCAGAGAATATTTGCAGGTCGATGGTCTGCTCTTTGGGATAAATAAATAAACTCTGACACTTTGTGTGTCACTGTGTGTAGTTTATAAATTGTTTACAAGATATTTAAAGCTTCTTTCCCAGAGACTCACAAAGTGCTGTACATCACAAAATTAATCAAATTATAAAATTATAATAAAAAAAAAAAACAGAAAAGAAATCCCAATAAAATTACCTCCATGAAGTCTGATACAACAAATGAAGTCAGGTCTTCATAATTAAGATTTTTACATGTACTGATTAAACATGGCTGCCCCTGTCAGAACATGAATAAATGCTGAATTTGTTTAAAAGATTGAAATCAGTATTTGTGTATTGCTTAACAACATAGTTTTACGAAAATGTTTTTTTATTTTTGTAAATCTTTTTGATAATAGGTGTGTTTTGTTTCTAAGCAGGATCAGTGGTTGTGAGGCTCTAGAACCAGGGCTACTCAGCTAATGCCTGGTTCACATGGCAAGATTTTAAAAATGTCAGCTGATTTTCATAACCGGAGACATTCCACACATGAAGATAAAAAAATGATAGATAAAACAGGTTTTATCCTAAGGTGTGTTGCACAGCCACACACCAAAGACAACACACCACACACTAACAGATAACAAACATTCAGATGTCGGACGGGAAATCTCACGAGACTTGGATATCAAACGTGAGTTCAGAGTAAATAAACATGGCCGATGAGGAAGAGGTGATGGTGATAGGTTGTGGACTGTTTTAACAGAGAGAGAGAGAGAGAGAGAGAGAAAAAGAAAAACAACGTCTTCATCGTCCATCAGACTTTCTGTGTGCTCCGGGGCAGTTGTTTCGTCTTCTGCATTTTGGATTCCGCTCCACGTTTTCGTCACCTCACTTTCTGATTGGCTACACGTCACATTCAACCGGGTGCGAGCTCGTGGGGACACCACACACGGTAGGATATCGGACCAAGACAATGGGCCTCATGCAAGAACCGTTCGTACGCACAGATTTGTTCTTCAGTTGTGCGTACGAGTGATTTAGGAGAATTTGTGGCATTCACCAATGTTTTCGTATTCTAAGAATTTTTTCAGATACGAATAAAATTCACGAGTGGTCCAGACCTGTCGTATATTTTACGAGCAGTCAGTCTGCTGTTATCCAGATGGGTTTTCCTCCCTAATAACTTTATATTTCGTTAGTGTGAAGACAATTTGAGTTGAAAATAAATCACACTCCATAATTATGTTGACAATAGGCTATTC
>NW_013952792.1:41859-46814 GCF_001266775.1 Austrofundulus limnaeus
CGTATGAACCCTTTGTACGAACAAAAGTAAGAGAAATTTAGGATAAAAATACGAACATGTTCTTGCATGAGGCCCAATGAAACATTGAATATCCACGATTTGAGGTCGGAGCGGTCCTGACGTCCTTCTGAGCCGATTAGATCGTTCGTAACAAAACACACACGGCAGGAACAGCTCCTAAGGTTATCTTTAGAGCATCATGATAATTGGGACATTATTAAAATTCTTGGCACATGTGAACCGGGAGTTAACTGCCATAAAGCTGAAATAAGATTAGTTTTGGAAAAATGCTGTTAATGTACAACGTTTAACTAGAAATTCTACTTTAATCATCTTTACTAGTATTTGAAGGTTTAGAAACGACAGATTTGAAATGCAGAGACAATGCAAATCTGTCAAAGTTTCAGTGCATGAAGAGGAGCGTGATCAGACCCCCTGCTGCATCCCATCCTGCAGGGTCAGAGCATGACAACATTCTGCACTCGGTGAAGTCCAAACGGGACATACCCGAGGTTGAGGTGTTTGAGCTTCTGGAGGCTGCTTATCTGAGTTGGGAGTTCCTCGATCTGGTTGTTGAACATGTTCAGGACTTCCAAGTTCTTCAGCTCGGAGATGTTTGGAGGCACAGCTGCACAGAAGACAGGTTTACACGCAGAGAAGACACTCATTAAAAGCCTTTGTTTGGGCTCAGGAGAATAACCTCTTGTTCCCCCTCGGTTTTAAAATAAAACCTTTTGATTGACACACGACAGACACTTCTGCTGTCTCGTGTGATGTTTCAGGTTTAGACAGTTTATCAGATGTTGCAGGGACAGCATAGAGGAAACATCTCACCTGTCAGCTTGTTGTGGCTGAGGACCAGCTGGGTGATGTTAGAAAGAGTGACTGAAATCACACAGGATATTGTATTAAAAGGCAGCATTTACTATTTCACTTAGTTCAGCAACGTTCTTTCATCATTACAGCCGCATTTCAGAGGAACACTACCCACACCTCCACAGACTGTTCCACTAATGTAATAACAATGATCTGGATCGTTGTTTCTAAATGATTTCACATTAAAACAGCCCTGACTGTGTTTAACATCACGGAGGACGTGAAGGCCGTGTCTTACAGAGACCCGGAATGTCCAGCATGTTAGAAATCCCTCTGTCACACATCTCCACCTCAGGAAGACTCTTGTCTCGACTTTCCTCCACTATCTTCTTCAAAGACTTGGACATGGCGCTTCTTAAAACAGCAGAACAAAACAGAGACGCTTTAAAAGCCTGGAAGTTCAACGATATAAAGTTAAAAGATTAAAAAAAAAAAAAAAAAACCTTTGACGGCTCCTATCGAGCGGACACAAGCGGAAAAATGGAAAATCGGAAAAAGTTTTTGGTGAAGCTCCCGACAGACCGGATGTTCGAGTGGACGCCCTCCTTCCTTTTTAGGGCATTTCCTCCTCCACGATAAACTGGAGCGATGCATCCGGGTAATCAGTCAAACTTTCCCGTTGTTCCCGTCCTTCTCTGGAGAAAACATGCCTTCCGCAGTTTTCCTGATTGATTAATAAAGATATAATACATCTCCGTGGTAATATGTCTATGAACCAAACTATTTAAAAACAAAACAAAAGTTTTTATTTTGAAGTCTAACCGGAAGTATCTTTTTTCTAAACTTTATTTGTAAAGACACACGATACATTCTAGTTCCAGAGAATACGTTTCATGTGAAAAACACAATTACAAACTGAAATAGTATTACAGGAGTTTTCTTAAAATACTACATTTTTAAAATATAAATAGTCCACACGTGTGTAGCATTTTTTAAAAGGCAGCTGGTATTTTTTTTTTTTGTAGAATTTTATAACAGTGAGGCGTAAATCTGTTATCATCCAGAAGATGGAAGCAACGCAACCAAAAGGCCACCAGCTGCTGTTAAACCCGCAGAAGAAGACCGGCTCATGTCCTAGCTATTGATGCATGTGTACAGTTGTGTACCCATACCACCATGGAGGGTTTGAGGGTCCTAGAGCTGTACAGTGGTATAGGAGGGATGCATTTCGCCTTAAAGGGTAAGTACGGATAGTTAGGGACCTTCTTTGTCCTTCTCTCCGTCGTTGTTCATGGAGGTTCGGGTTCCTGAGTAACAGATGTGGTTGTGAGGAGATTATGAGGTAACAACAACAACAACAACAACAACAACAACGCGTTAACGAAGCCGAAGTTAGTTTCTGATTTGACCACAGGGACATCCCGCAGCTTCTGTTCGAGCTGGAAGTTATTTTACTTTATCACAGCTGAACTAAATAAGTTTCTTCTTCTTCTTCTTCTTCTTCTTCTTCTTCTTCTTCTTCTTCTTCTTCTTCTTCTTCTTCTTCTTCTTCACCCAAATGACTAAGCCTGTGGCTTCATAACTTCTTGTTTTTCATACCGTATGTAGAAAGTGGCACACCTGCCCAGGTGGTGGCAGCCATCGACATAAACACCACAGCCAATCAAATCTACAAGCACAATTTCCCAGACACCCCCGTCTGGAACAAAACCATTGAGGTTGGTTAAATTGCACAATAGAAGCAAAGTCAGATATGTGATAAATAATTATGCTACACGTGGAATAAAGAGATAAATCACTAACTTGCTGAACAGATAAATAAATGTTTTCTGTCTTTACTTAGGGCATAACGTTAGACGACTTCAATAAGTTATCTGTTGATATGATCATGATGAGCCCTCCCTGCCAGCCTTTTACCAGGTAAGTCCTTTTTCTAAACTTTGTTTTGTAAACACTGAGAAAAGGGTGAACTGACTGCGAGGCAACTGTCTGATTTTAGCCGGGACATCCTGTGGAGACTGTTCCACATTTTCACTCCTCTCAAGATGGCACTCCCACAGTTTCCACATGTAACTCAACCACAGCTGTTTGGGAGAGATGTCTGCTCTGCTCCCATCATGCACCTGCCAGAGCAGGGCCGACTCCCAGCAGAGACGGTGCAGACAGATGAGAGAAGGAAAGAAATAGTGCAACTTAGTGAAAGTAGTTTTGTTTTTCGTTTATCTGAAGAAGCTGTAAAGTAAAGATGGTGTGATGTAATTATGTTTGTGATGTAATAATTGTCGTCGCATGAAAGCAGAAACACGTTGGAATAATGCCAGAAAAGTCTGCGTGTATGGTCATAAATAATGATTTAATTCTGAGCGACAAACAGACAGGACTCAATCAGGAAGCTCCGTCGGCCTGTCGCTGACACGTCAGCGGACACAGCCAATAATATACACCATGATAACATCATATGACATGCTTGTAACCAATCACAGATCGCCTAATGTACTGTCCAGCCAATCACAGGGCTCCCAGCTCAAAGAGTGTCTTATCAAACAAGAGAGTTCAGTCCGTTGCGGAGTCCTGACGTCTGGACAAACAGATTAACATTGAACATGTGAAACAGATAGATAATTAGTCCATAACAATAATGATTGCTCCTCACAGTGGGGCGTGAAGGCAGCTGGGATTTTGATCAATCTTTTTCAGACTAACACCCCTGTGTTTTATATCTTTTTTTATAAATGTATTAATTCATTTTGTGTTATCACTTTGACCCGTGTCTGTTGTTGCAGGTTGGGGCTTCAGGGGGATATTGCTGACCCCAGAACAAAAAGCTTCCTCTACATTCTGGATCTTCTGCCAAGGTATTAACAAATCCAATATAGATTTTGATTTTCCACCCTCTGGTCTTTACAACAACCGTTGTTAAATAAAGTGTAATAGCTCTTTAGTCTGTAATGATAATAATAATAATAATGTGAACACTGATGGGTTGTTGTAGCTGTGTATTTATCATATTGATAAAACACAAGTTTCTAAGTGAAAACTCAGCCTTACTCATAATTTAAGCATGAATCTAACACTGGCATGTTTCATCTCTTTATTGTCTGTCCAGGCTTCACAAACAGCCTCAGTTCATCCTGCTGGAGAACGTGAAAGGGTTTGAGAGTTCCTCTGCCAGGTAAACACTGAGGAGAAGCCGTAGCATCAAAACGCTGAAAGGTTGACCAACAATACAGAAACATGTAGAATCTTTTTTTTTTCTTGGAGAAGTTGTTTAACTGGTCAACAAACTCACTGTACATTGTCTCAAAATCTGAGGTGTTTTCTGGACCTTCTGGTTCATCACCACATTGGTGGGACATAGGAGGGACTTGGACCCTTGTTATAACTGTTAGGGCTTCAGGTGGTTGAATAGTTTTTACCTTATTTTGAGGTTTCTGCTTAGTTTATTTGACAAGTTTAATGTGAGTATGTCAAGGGGGAGTGGTTAGTGAAGGAAATACTTCAGTTTCAAATTAAAAGTCTTTAATCTTTGTGTTTAACGTGACATCATCTGGTTTGAGGGTAGAGTCTTAACTCTATATTTGTGCTTTACAGGGAGCGTTTGGTGCAAACACTGATGGGCTGTGGATACATTTTCCAGGAATTCATGATCTCACCAACAACTGTAAGAAACTCAGTTTTAATAATTTTATATCGTTGGAGTTAGGTGATATCACATATCTTTAAATATTCAAGAGATGTTGATTGTGTTATTGTTATATTTTAGGTTGGAATTCCAAATTCAAGGCTGCGTTATTTCCTGATTGCTAAGATTTCTGCAGAGAACGTCAGCATCCAGACAAAGTCAAAGGTAAAGTTTGACCCTGTTCTGGTGTGGATGGATCAAGTGTGATCAGTGTCAACATATATTTCTGGGCTGGAAATGTTTTTTATTGGTAGGTAACTTTTATAAAAATGTAATTTTTACATATTTGTTTAAGCTGTCACTATGTCCTGACAGTAGAGTATGAGACAGGTAATCTGTAAAAGAAAGAGAAAGAAAGAAAGAGAAAAGACAAGGAAGAGGTCGGTCAGAAACAGCCAATCAGAGCCAGGGGGCGTGTCCTAGCAGTGTGTGTGTGTGTGTGTGTGTGTGTGTGTGT
>NW_013952792.1:46824-66078 GCF_001266775.1 Austrofundulus limnaeus
TTCTTTCTCTTATACTCACTCTACTGGGAAGAAACCATCAGTTGCCAGTTAAAGGTAGATTTAGACTGATATATTTGTGTCATTTTTTGTTGTTTACCCTGAGAAACACTTCCCTGTTTACATAACTGAAGGTTGATCTTTCAGGTTAAACAGCTCCTTGAATCACAACACCTGCATTACACACTATAAATACGCACAATAATCTTCATAAAACAAATCTAAATTTGACCCTAAAATAACTTCATTTTGATAAAACTTCTTTTTTTATTGATGGGGAAAAAAGACTGTACCTTGGCTTCAGCAAGCAAAAAAAAAACTATATATATTAGAGGTACAATGATACAGAAAAGTCACGRTTTAGTTCGGTTCAATACTTTAGTCTCACAGTTCGATATTTCTTCGATAAAAGAGAAATTTCCATGCCCTTTTTAACTTGTAATTTATTTAAATTAATTATGAACATTTGTTTAACCTCAAAATACAGTTTTTAAAATTAAATGTTGCTGAAACAGTAAGTTTCTTAGTAGATCTGTGCTCAAAAATGCAGCCTAGGTGGAGTAGTTGAACACAGATCCAACACAGAGCATCTTCAGAAGACAAGTTGATAAAATTAATTTTAAAAATCTGTATTGTTCGATACAAGTGTTTATTGAACCTAAAGCGCTGTATTGAATGGTTCGATACAGGTACATATATTGTTGCACCCCTAATATATATAATATATAATGTATTATATATATATACAGTATATGTATATACATACAATACGTATTTTTGCACTTTTATTTGTATTTTTAAAAGTTTGTTTTGATTGTAGGTTTTCAGTGCTGCTCCACATCCTGCTCAGAGTGAAGTCCCCTCAGACTTGAGTCCCCCTCGTCCAAATCCGGACCAGCCTGTGGAGAAAACCCACGGTGGTCAGGTGTTGTTTAAACTCGAGTCGTTAGTGGAGGTTCAGAGGAAGGTCTCTCAGAACAATGATCTGTCTGTCAGACAGTTACAAGACTTTTTGGAGCCCCTGACAGAAGAAAACCTGAAGCACTACCTCCTTGCTCCTAAAACGTTGTTACGATATGGACTTATTCTAGACATCGTTCAGCCTGAATGCAGGAGATCTGTCTGCTTTACCAAAGGGTGAGTTCAGGAAGTGTGCAGTGTTCTACTCCCTCATTCATTAGTTTAACTTTGGTGCCGTGTGCAAAATCGAGACAAAGACACATAGTGGGGTTTAATTGTTGTTTTAGAGACAATCACAGTTTATTGTTATTGATTATTGACTGCAACTCTTCCCCCCAAAATCCAACAGCTGTCCCATTTCTTTTTGCTGTTTTCTACAGTTGTATAGTTCACTCATGCTGATGTGTTTCATTCACAGCTATGGAAGGTATGTGGAGGGAACTGGCTCTGTGCTGCAGTGCTGCAGGGAAACAGAGGTAGGTCTGTGAGTCCAGGGAATGAGAGTTTAAAAAAAAGCCTGCACTAATGGATAGCTAAAGGCTCTGCCACACTAACGTTTTAGACAACTTATGCCCACTTCTAAAAATGTTCTGACTAAATTACTCATACACGTTATACTGCATATTCACACAACTCATTGTTAGCATTACAGCATGTGTGCATCCATAATAATATTAACGATACTGATGGTGGTCAGAGGGTCCGGTGGCGCCGGTGTATGGCAGCCTCGCTTCTGTCAGTGTGCCTCAGGGCAGCTGCGGCTACAATGTAGCTTACCACCATGTATGGGTGAATGTCTGTAAGTGTAAAGTGCTTTGGGGTCCGGAGGGACTTGATAAAGCGCTTTACAAGTTCAGACCATTTACCATAATAATATTTAAATAAGGTATTTATTTCAGGGAAAGTGCAAATTAATAACATTTCTCCAGAAGGATATTTTTCACCTGCAATCCCTAGACAAATGGTAAAAATTTTTCTAAAGAATAAATAAATAACAATACATTTGATAAAACGCTATGAAGCTAAAATGCACATAAAAACACATCTAGTAGTTGTAGTAGTAGTAGTAGTAGTAGTAGTAGTAGTAGCAGTAGTAGTAGTAGTAGTAGTAGTAGTAGTAATATATAGTGCTTTCAAAGTGCTGAATAATTACAAAATAAAAACTATACAAATAAAAATAATAAGCAATAAACTATAAATGTTAAGATTAGGGCACATAAGACAGCATGAAAACAGCATACCAAATAAAAACATCTACATTTTTATCACTGCAGGGACAGGGAAGGTGGTTAAAGTAAATGGGGAAAACTGATTAAAGATGAAACCGTTAATTATATTTCTTCCTACCAAATTTTACTTTTGACTTTGATTTGAACAGATGTTGTCAAATATGAGTTGTTTAGGTCTGTTTCTCAAAACTGAAAAATAAATAAATAAATCTAAGAAATGTTTTAATCATTATCATCAAATCAAATCTGTTTTTCCAATCATTTTTCAAATTTAATTTTTAATATATTGAAATGTTTGAAAAAATCTTGAA
The DNA here is from genome assembly GCF_001266775.1 of Austrofundulus limnaeus. NCBI lineage: Eukaryota > Metazoa > Chordata > Actinopteri > Cyprinodontiformes > Rivulidae > Austrofundulus > Austrofundulus limnaeus. The sequence continues at coordinate 49,322 of NW_013952792.1, forward strand.
AATTTAGATTTCTATTCTGTTTTTCAGTTTGTTGAAAGGTTCAGTGGGAATATAATAGTGTTTAAAACATGTTAGTTAATAAAATTCGTATGTTAAACAAATGTAATAATTATTGAATAGTGAATAAAAGTAAGAAAAAACATTATATTCTTTACATATTTTGTTTCACTGTTTGTGGGTTTGCGAGGGGGGCCCCGGCCGGAAACGTTTGTGAACCCCTGATTTAGAGCACTGCTTTGAAAACGATGGACCAATCGTCCTTCTCTTTGTGTGTCCTACAGATTGAGAGTGTGTTTACAGGTCTGGACCAGCTGTCAGAAAAGGACAAACTTGAGCAGCTGTTGAAATTAAAGCTACGCTATTTTACTCCCAGGGAAGTAGCCAACCTCATGGGCTTCCCTCCCATTTTTTGTAAGTCAAAAAGTTAAACTGCTTCAATTTTAAGCATCTATTTTAAATGACCTGCTGATGTCAATATATTGACAGACTTTTATTAAGATAGTAGTTTTTTTTTAATGAAAACTAGAAAAATAAATAAATAAATAGATATTTAGAATCTCTGCACTGTGAGTTATCAGTCTTTCAGATAGCAGTCAGTCCTTATTACAGTCCTCTATCAGCAGACTTGTATGATTATTAGTTTGTGTGATTCCTTCATAAATAATCACCAGTAAATACTGCAAAAGAAACAAACCAGTCATTCATCATTAATGTCAGACATTAAGAAGTGTGCTCACTCACACAGCAGCTTAAGTTCTTGTCTAAAGTGCAACCAGCTGTCAGTTTTATAGAATTGTTTGTTCAGCTGTAATGCTTCTTTGTCCAACTCTCTGTTTTATGTCTTTACAGCTTTTCCAAAGAGCATCTCCACAGCTCAGCAGTACAAAGTTTTAGGAAACAGCCTTAATGTTGTTGTGGTGGCCCGACTTCTCCAGCTGCTGCTCTCTGAACATTTTGGCTGTTCTGATGGAGGAGAAGAATTATCTGTTTTCTGAAGGTCCTCTCAGTGGGTGCTGTCTGTCCACTGCCTCTTGAAGATGTTCACTTTTCAAATTTAGGGCAAAAATCCTCATTATGAACATTATTTATTTCCATAATTTACACAAGGTGATTTTTATTCATCAAAAACTACTACTTACAAAAAACAGCAACAACTTTTTACCTCTTCTAAGAGTTTTCAAAGTGTCCTCCAGGGCCAGGGGGTTCAGGTTCAGATCTGGGAGGCTGTTAGYGTAAAGGAGAACACAATTACTGGTCTGTATATTATTTTTGTAAATAAGCATTTTATAACATGTACATTTAAAAAAAATAATAAAATCTCTAGTAAGTTTCACTCAGTATGTCTGTATGTTTGAGTTTAATGGAAAAAATAATAATTAATTTTTTAATTTGTAAAGGAGAGATCCAGGCCTTGATGCCTACTATAACATTTGTGTGTGKACATGTATTTAATACATCATAGGAACAGTCTTATGAGGACTCAATGCTCCTTATGGGGACCAAAGGCGATTTGATGTGAATAGAGTTTAGGCTAAGTTTGGGGTGAGGTAGGTACTGGTGTGGTTAGTTTGAGGGTAAAGAAGTATTTACTCAGAGGGTCCCACCTGCCGCCTGATGGCTCCACAGAGTTGGTAAATCCCACAGGAAGTGCACRCTCGCTCCAGATCGGGTCCAGTCCTCAGCCACTGGGTCCTATCTTTATGTGAAGTGCATGGTGGAGTCAGCTGGTCCAGTTGGAGACAGCCTGTTGTTTTGGATGTGCTATAAGATGTATTGGAATTTGGCTGGCACATTCTGGTGAGTGTAGGTGTAGAACACAGTACACTGAGTGTTTGTCATGTGCTGTGCTCAGGGTTAGATTATACCAATGACTGGAAAATGAATGGAAGTCAATGCCAAGTCCCCACGAGGATAGAAAAACCAATGTGTGTTCATTTGTTACTAATTTAGGACTGTTTCTGGTATGCATGTATACAGTACACCTTTAGGGGACCAAAGTCCRGCTCTAATATGGTGGAGCTCCATTTTTATGTTGGAGTTGAGTGAAGGACTATAACGTATGAAATGAGTTAGGTTTAGGTACTGGGTGGGTCAGGGTTTGGCTATAGAAAYGACTGGAAAATGAGTGGAAATCAATGAATGGTCCTAATAAGGATAGAAATGACAAGTTTATGTGTGTAAGAGAGAAACTGAGATATCTTGATAAAGAAAAACATGGGTTATGAAAATTGTAAAGAAGGCATGCACCTTAGGCATTAGTTTCTTGAAACAAATTAGTTTTTTTTGTATGTCCTCTGTTAAAAAATGCTGTATCCCCCCTTGTGCCATCCCCATGTCCGCCACTGATTTTTAGTGACGGAGCACTTTATTATAAGTTTGGTTTACGTGTGGGAAAATGAAAACTGTCAGCAAATGTTCAGCAGTCGCAAGACCTCAGTTAATGTTTTCCAGAACAGAAACCCTGAGATGCTGAAGTCACACAAGTGAAGACAGGGAGGGAAAAAAATTAGTTTATGACAACAACAATGTTAGGTAATGATTTAGCTCTGTAAAGCTTTAAAAAAGAATTATTGTATATTGATGACAGAGTGTTTGCTGATGAGGGTGATTACAACTACAGGTGTTGAATTAAATTATTGTATTTGGAGGGAGTTATAATTGTTGGAACTGTAAAATAATATACTGAAGCTTTCATCACAGGAGTTCTGCTGGACTATCAGCTTTATTAAAGCCACTTTGTTCTTATTAGGAAAGTAAAAGAAAAGATTTCAGGTTAATATTTTTGTCCAATAGATGTTAAAATTAAAACTTTCCTGTAGAGCACCTGCATTGCACACGTGCATGTCTATAAATATGAATTTGAACGAATAAATTAAAGGTTTTACTGTCACAAAGTACAACAAAGTATCTGCTGTACACAAATGAGATGAAWAGAATATACAACTTACACTGTACGATAGGCCTTTTTACACGTTTTAGACAACTTATACCAACTTATGAACATTTTATTATTACTATTTTACTMATTTCTGCTATTTATTTGATCTAATTAGCATTACAGCATACGTCCAAAAGAGGCTTCTAGTACATTTTTGTAAATTCCATCTTTAATTTAGACATCTTTAGTGTTGGACAAATGTTTCATAAGTTGGTATTATTGTCTAAATCCTGATAATGTGACAGGGCCATAAGTCATATTAAAAAAAAAGTCAGATTACACACATACACATACACACACACACAAGTGTTTTTGAAAAATCCTTTGGAAAAACTATAACGCATACAAACAATTTATGACATTGTACATTTTTTAATTAGGTCAAAGTTACCTAAAGACTGTTGCAGCTGTGTACTTAACCGTTTAATTTTGATTGTGTTAGAGCAAATTATATAATTTTGTTTGTGGGGGATGGATGTTATATTGACTGGATCAAATTATTATGGGGGTCATGACCCCCACCCCCCCCAAACCCCACAAAATTACGACCATAGTACAAGAAAAAAATAGTCCATTTTTAAAGGAATGTAAAAACATTATATTGGAGGACATACCTGTTGGAAAACTTCAATTTAAAGGTAAAATAGGAAGATTATCCTGTTTTAGTTGGTTGTTTTTATGTCAAGTTTTTATAAATAAATTTTTTAAATAAATCTTAATTATGACACTATTTTTGCACTTTAGTCTGTGTTCATCCTGACACATTTTTTCAGCACACGTCACATTTTACTCRCTGTCACAGTTGGGTTTCACTGGTGGAACCCAAAGTTCAGACAAAWCTTGAGCGACTGCAAAAATAAATTGATTTATTTCAACAAAAGACAAACTAACAAAAAAAAACATGCTAATGAAGTCATTTTTAAAAGTCTATTAGTTTAAATATGTCACAGGGTAAGGCTTTTACTTACTGAGGTCAAATTTGTTGTGATGTGATTTAATTAGAGTTTTATATTTGATAAAACACTGTGATGTGTCACCATAACTACACTTTTTTAATGAATGAACTGCTCTGATTTATTTGGGAGTTGAAACAGAAGTTTACAGCAGAAGTGCGCCGCAGCTCWTTAAGCAGATTACTCATCTCCAAGAATCATGTGAGCAACATTCCCTCTCAATAATAAACCATGGTTAAAACCTAATAAAGCACTGTTACCACCCCAGGTATCCCACTTCAGTAAAATTAGGCGTTTATTGTTGGTGTTCTGGGTCAAAGTCTTAGCAGAGAGCATCTGAGTGTAGCAGGACAGGACGTGAAGCTCTGGTGTTCAGAGTGTTGAAGCTGGTCTCCATGGCTGGGACGCTGCAGTCCTTATGGCTTTTCTTCATGATTCTCTGCTTTCTGGGAGAGACAAAGGACAATAAACAGCTAACACAGTGAGTTTTATTCATATGGGAGACATTCATGCCAGTCAAAAGCTTTCCTGTATTCCTTGTGTCAATCACTTCATTAGAAGAAGCATRTCACTGGTGATGGCGTGAAAATTCACCCTGAAGATCATCAGAAAGATGAAACTTACTGAATGTTGATTTTTTTTTCCCCACCCTGTAGGCCTCGTATGCAGTCAGATAATGGCCACCTTGTTTTCACACCTGGGGACAGCAAAGACATCCGCTTCCAGCCTTCAGCGTCGGGTCGAGTCAAAGTAGGGGATGAAGACCTCTCACAACTTCTGGGTCAGGTGAGCTGAAAAACCTCTGATCACTAAAAACACATWAATGCAGAACAATTATAGGATCAGTGACAGAAACAGCTCTAGTGGTAAGAGTGAGTCACTTTCATTGGAAGGAAGACAAAAATGTCAAGTCAGACATATTCCTTTAGAGAAACATCCCATTAAAGGACTGCACACCACCTGCTGCCTTTCATGGGACAGTTTTAGACTAAGATCATCTTATGATGAGAAAAGACAAAGTTAAAGCCATTTTAGACAGCACTCTGAGTATAAATTTAAAAAGACATTATCTACTACAATGCCAAGTTCAAGCTAAATTTCTGTAAGATTGGCGGTGATGTAAACTTTTTTTTGTGTGTGTTTTCGAAAGTCCATCTATTTGAAGGACTTCATGCAACAGTCTGGAGAAAAAACATATGATGGGGATTACTCTTAACTGCTACTATACCAAGTTATAAGTCAATATCTATAAAAATGGCTAAATACAGGGTTCTTAAGAAGTCTAAAAAAAGTCTAAAATTTGAAAATCAAAATTTTAGGTCTAAAAAAGTCTTAAAAATATGCAGATTTTCATCCAAGGTCTTAAATTTTATTTTGTGAAATCTTTAATTTTTTTTTTTACTTTCGATCATTCCTGAGAAGCATTGGCTGCATAAATAAACAGAGTAAAGAGCCATAATTAGAGATTGATGTGATCTGTGTTCATGAAGGGCTACCACTCTTTGTACGTGTTAAACCACAAGTCATGTAATAAATGTAGGCAAAAAAATGGCACAGTTTGCTTCAATGTTTTCAACATATTTGCTGCGATTGTTCACCCATACAAATAATAATAATAATAATAAAAAAAAGTTCAGTCATGTCCACTGCTTGGGGTTCAAACATGGAAAGTGTCTTTTCAATGAGACTTGGCTAATATCAGTGATTTTTTTTTATTCTGTTGGAAGCGGTCCACAGCAGTCAATATGAAGGTCTCAGATATGACTGTTTCATTAAAAAAATTTAGTGTTCTTGTATTAAGATTAAATATTCTTTAACAGCAAAACTGAAAGCAATAAAAGGTTCCTATGTTAAAATTTCCGGGACCATTTGCATGTTTATGTTAATGTGTCGGTTCCGTCTTAAATGTCATTCTGGATGGTCTTAAAAGGTCTTTAAAAGGTCTTAAATTGTACTTACTGAAACCTGCATGAACCCTGTAAATAATAGTGCTTTTTGTGTTTGTTGAAATTGTTTGGCTTTTGGAGATGAGCTTAAGTCACATTAACACCAAAAGTTAGCCAGTTCGAAGACGTTCATGCAGTGATTACAATATAATTAATATTAAAATAAACAATCAAGCAAAAACATACTTCTGCTTTTACTTTTGATGGCGGGAAACTTTTTACTTTGTCAAATATATGAAGCACTTGTTTTACRCAATGCATAGAAAAAATGTATCCAAATACGCGTTGGGTCCATTTCTGTCGTCTAATAAAAGTTGCGGATGTTTTTAACGACTTCTGTAAGTGATCAGTTCAAGTTTCTAAGTTTTTACTGGAAGCTGGCTGCTGCTCATATGAGGCAGTGAATCATTACGGGGTTAGCCTGACACGACACATGACACATCAGGTGATACAATAAATACAGCTGGAGGCTTCAGGATGAACAGAAAGAAAGGTACAGAAATTGGCCCGTGTGCTAACTTAGCTAAATGCTAACAAACTTCTTCCTCTTCCAGGTTGTTTTCTGGCCGATGTTCGGTTATTGAACATTATTAATGAGGCTTCAACTGAACCGTGACAGAAAGACGAGGAGTGGCTGAGTGATTTATTTTTTCAGACAGAGATGTGTTTTACCAAAAACATGACCAATTCAGCCTACAGAACAGAATAACATGGAAGGAGAACTCTGGTGCTGGTGCACAAAATGTCACTGTCTCTGTTTATATACAGTGTACTGCACACACTGAATGTATAAAATATACTGTATGTAGTTCTTCAGACTTTCTAAATTAATGTCATTGGTTTATCAGCGTGAAAACGTCGCACAAATTTATTTTGGACAATTTTGTTTTACTTTAGCTTTAAGACACAGAATTGTGCGTTATCAAAAATTGTTCAAAAGATCCCTCCCAACAGCCTCCCTGCTTTTGACGACATTTACATCAGCAGACGTGCCRGAGCGATGCATTGTGGGGGACATCCACCTGGCATGCAGACTTTTTTTTGACTCTTTTTCCTCTGCTGTGGAGCGTTGAGGGCAGAACACAGAGGCTCAAATAGACGGGTCATCTCCAGGCCTCATTGATTTCATTTTAAGAATGACACTTTTTTATGTTTTCAATAGTTTGACTCTTTAAATAAATACTATTTGTGAACTTGTTTCCTGTATTATTAGATAGCTCATGTCAAAGTTTATTAGACCCTGCTGGTTTTGAGGAAAAACATAAAGAAACAGTGACTTCACGAATATGCAGTCATTGTTTTAGCATTCTTTGGGTTTATATTACAGATCAAAACCAACAAAGAAGACATTGATAACATTAAGACTCATGGAGGAGGAGTTCCACCTGACATCACCAACAAGCTTAACCAACTGGATACTAAGGTAAAACCAATCAATTCCTTAATACTGGTGAACAAAAAGTAAAGAAATGTGTGTTTGGTAAATTATTTCTTTGTTGTAACAATGTTAAGTCTTATAAAATTATAAAGCCTGGTTAAATGGTGCCATTGTAAGGAACATGCAATTGTGGGATGATCGGTAGAGCTGAAAATGTGGGTTGCTGAATCTTCTCTGCCAAATGTGTTATAAAAGTAGTTATAAATTATTTGCAAAGGGACTAATTATTTAAAAAAATATCGTATCTGTTCAGTACCAAAAATCATAGAACTGTTTCCCTCCTTTTCAGGTGTCAACACTGGAGGGTGAAGTGACTGAACTTCAACAGGTGAGACATTTTAAAGTCTGAGGTCCTGGTCTAACCTGTGCATTGTCTGAAAACACCTCCTGTTTTCCACTTGTTTTCTCCTGCAGACAGTTCAGAGGAGCTCCTGCAACAGTAACCCCTGCCAGAATGGAGGAACATGTCTGAACTTATTAAACTCATTCCACTGTTTGTGTCCCAACAACTGGGCTGTGAGTTCTCCTCTGTTTGGTTATCAGACAGCTGCTGTCACTGCATCGTCTGTCTGAAGAGTCACTGCATTTAAAGATGGCCATTACAGCCAGCTAATCTTGGGAAACACAAACATGGCTGTAACTCAGCCAGCTGCACAGATACTGTAAAAGTTGGTGTAGTGGTAATACTCAAAACATCCTCTGAGTGAGAAACGTTGCTTAAAACTTTGCTAAGAATTCTAGTATAAAAACATATAGACTTTCTGCATGTAAACACACAGATACTAGGTTATGTATACACACACAGGCAGATTGTATAAAAACATAAAAACAAAAAGAATATTGACATACAGACATTTATAGATGAAAAATGCCATGAAGAAAATTCAGAAAAGCACAACTACAAAACCTAAATAGTAAGCTTAAAAATAATTTTTTAAAATACATTTATTATTTATTTACAAATGTGTTGTATGTGTGTGTGTGTGTGTGTGTGTTTAGGGCCCTAACTGTGCCACAGATGTAAATGAATGTCAGGTGTATTCAGGAACACTGCAGAGTTGTCAGAATGGGGCAACTTGTGTCAACACTGCTGGATCTTTCACGTAAGTATTAACTTTTCCTATTGGGTTAGTTTTAAAGTATTCAAAATGTGTTGCTCTTGAATTTACCCGTGCTGATTACTCATGTTGTTTTGTTGACAGCGTTCTGTAAATGTCGTACCACTGGTGATACTTAGCTTTACTCCTGTTTTATTCAGAAAAAAATATATGTTTTAGAATATTTTCAAAATTCACTAAAGAAAAGACATTTTCTACAAAAATGGAAAATGAATTCTGAGTGCTGAATGTGTATGAAAAATAAAATCAGCAGAATGGAAAAGTTGCTCATACTATAAACAGTGACACCATAACAGCTAAAATTAACAAAGCAGTTAGGCTAAAACTAGCTAAAAGTCAGACAAATACTAAATTCGAAAAAAAAAACAGCTAAAAGTTTAACTGAGCAAATCTGTGGCTAAAAGCTGAAATTAGCAAAGTAGCTAAAAGCTAAAATTAAATGAATAGCTAGGGCCAAAAAATGTCAAAACCATAAAGTCAGTGTGTTGAAGCAGATGTTAATAAAGAGATTTCAGTGTCAATCAGGACAAATTCTGGAAAATATTTCACATATTATTTTTGTTTTTCCTTTATAGTGGGCTGTTAATTCTTCACACAAAGTATTGACTATTATTTTGTACTTTCAAGTGATATCAAGTGTACTTAAAAATGTGCCCCATCCTAAATTATTTTCAAAACCAACAGAATGGAGTGAATAATTTATTAACCCACAGTAGACCCAGTTTAATAGAGTAGGTTATAACCAGTGCAAGGCACTTTAAAGGAATCCATGATTAGTTGTAACATTAGACTTTATTTAATACACATATTTTAACTGTAAAATAAAGACTGTAAAAATACTGTAGGCTGTTCAGTTTTTATAATTTTTAAACAAAGTTTAAAAATATATTACACGGATGGGGCCATTTTATTTACACGCAAAGCATTCTGGGTAAATGATGATGTGGATAGGTACTTGGTGCGAGGCTGTGAGTGAGCTATATCCACCCTGAAGGTTAATCTTGGACGATATCTGATGATTGGCTCTTTTAAATGAAACCAGAGAGCGTTGACAGAGAGGAGAAGGTAGAAATGACTCWGCCTGTAACTGAAAATATGAATGGAGGAGCTCAGTTTAGCTTGTTAGTTTGTCGCGCTAGCACCGAGCTAATACATATAAGGCAATATAACGTTAACGCTAGCGCAAAGGCTAACAGGCTAAGCTGAGKTTCTTCTTCCATGAAGCAGCTCTGTTGTCCTCCATCTATATTTTCAGTTACAGGCTGAGTCATTTCTACCTTCTCCTCTCTGTCAACGCTCTCTGGTTTCATTTAAAAGTCGATCATATCAGATATTGTCCAAGATTAACCTTCAGGGTGGATATAGCTCGCTCACACTGAGGACCTATCCACGTCATCATTTACCCAGAATGCCTTGCGTGGAAATAAAATGGCTCCATCCATGTCAAAATATATTTTTAAAAATTATAAAAACTAAACAGCCTATAGTATTTTTACAGTCTTTATTTTACAGTTAAAATATATGTTTATCAAATAAAGTCTAATGTTACAACCAGGAAAATTTGCTGGGCCCCCCAGTGCCTCCCCAGTACTCCTGATACCACTGAAATATGTAAGAATGTAAGGACAATTAATGGTACTCCATGTGTAAAGATACAGGACAAGTTAGAAAGTGACTGCTGCGGAAGTGCAGATAGTTTGGATTCTTATTTTTTGTCTCTGAATGTCACAAAATCAGTAATAATATCTTTAAAAATTACAAATTAAACATCTGTTGGCAAATCCATAGCTTTATATTGCCATAGCTTTTAAATTGTCTACTTTACAACCAAATCATAACAATTCTGTTATTTATGGATATTAGTTTTGGTGTGCCACCCCTGGTTTTGTAGTGCCCCACTTCTGCAGGCGCCACTGGCTACAACTAACTGGGGATCCCTTTAACTGTTTCCAGCAGGAAATATGGCTTTTGTTCGAGCTGATGATAGCTGCAAACATTAATGCTGGTTCTGTTCGTGTCCAGATGTACTTGTTCTCCAGAATGGTCCGGGACTCTCTGCACAGAGCGATACGATGACTGTAGGAATGCAGGACCGAACCTGTGTGTACATGGTTTATGTATTGATGCAGATCGCGTTGTACCTGGACAGGTAATTAAACACCTACAGCTGAAGCTTGACTCAGCAATTAATACCTAAAGAAGAGTTTCTGTTTTTCAAAGGGATCAGCTGTTCAGAGTGTATGTTTTATGCTCTTCTTTATCATAATCATCTCGTATTTTTATTTTGCTCACTGTCTAATTTTTTTGCATGTTTTTAACTCAAATTGCAGAATGATTATTTCTCATGTATTTTTTTACCAGCCAAAATACCAGTGCATTTGTGAGAGTGGATGGGAGGCTCCAGCTGGAAACCCAGCGTGTGTGTCTGATGTTGATGAGTGTAACCTCCCCACCAAGCCTTGCTCAGCCAACCCCCCTGTTCCCTGCTACAACACCCAGGGTTCCTTCTACTGTGGAGCCTGTCCTGCTGGTAACGTCTAATACTGAATGTTTCCTGTTCTCACTAACCTCTTGACAGGTTTTATTTCACAACTGATCAGAAAATCTTTTGGATCATATGAATCAAAGACTATCTGTAAATCTTGGTTCATAAAAGTGCCTTTTTAGTCCAATTTCATTCATAMACAATCCATGTTGAGAAGAATGTCTCCTGTTTCTGGGGTGAAAAATCATCAGTTTATCAGTCTTATTCAAATCTGACTGATATGTTCAGAGCATCAAAAATTAAGTTCTACCTTCAGATGTGACCAGTCAGAGGTCTATAATATTTAATTATTTTATTACCTAGTGACTGTAAAGTGGCAAACTTTATAATACGGGGAAATGGAAAAAAAAAGTTTTCTGGGCACAAACACTAACAGAGGCAACCACTGGTAGGGCAAGCCATTCTTATTCAAYAGACTCAACTGCAAACATCTTGGGCCCGCCTGCGTCAAGCAAAAGCTGTTAAATTTTTCATGTCTCAGTGGACAACTTTTCTTGTTAAGCTCATTTTTATGAAAGATGACRCCAGAGCCGGCTCTTGGCATAGGCGAACTAGGCGGTCGCCTAGAGCGCCATCTGCTGGAGGGGGCCAACTGCAGAAGAAAAAAAGTAATTATTTGTAATCCCCGGTTGTAACTCTGCTCAGCCCCCCTTTCAGTTAGCTTTGTTAAAAAAAACTATAATGAAGTATTATAGGAAAAATAAACTACTACCCAGGCTCGCTGCGAAGCAGGAGGAAAAGACAGCGGAAAAAGTTCAAAACTTAATTCTACTGGCAGAACAGGTTGGAAGATGGCTATTTAATGTTATTTATTGTTTTTTTTTTAATCATCCAACAGGCTCTGACATGTTAGATAATTTTGAAAATGAGGTTTTGAAAAAATCCGTAAGACTTGAAAAAATCCATGAGATTGCCCTTTACGTCCGTATACCTGCAAAATGATGTAAAGTCCTTATAACTTACAGACAATCTGTACAAGTTTACATGTATGTTGTTATTTATTTGCTTTCAGGGAAAGCAAATAAATCTAAGCTTACCACAGTACCTTTCACTGTCAAACTTGTTTTTAGGGGGTTTAAATTGGGGTGGGTGGGACATAGTATGGGGGGGTGGGGTGGTGCGCTTCAATTCGCCTAGGGCACCAAAATGGCTAGAGCCAGCACTGGATGACACGAGATACTGGGTCCACAAGAACAAGATGAGATTTGAACAGTTTTAGACAAAAAGACAGTTACTATAAACTCACCTGACTGGTTTCCTGTCTGTTTTCTCCTGAGTCTCTTCAGACCTTAAAAAAACACACCAAATTCTTGTATTTTTCTGTTGTTGTTGATGAATGCAGGTTTGTGTAGTCCTGACATCACTAAGACCATTTAACTTTAGACTATTTTGATTGTTTATCAAGTTTCCAATCTACCTTATGCCATGTAAATTTCACATCCAGTCTCATTTAAACATAAAATAACATATTTGTTTTGATGTCTTTAAATATATTTCAGGTTGGCAAGGCAATGGCTACAGCTGTCAGGATGTGGATGAGTGTTTGACAAATAATGGAGGCTGCTCTGTCGCTCCACTGGTTCAGTGTATGAATACTATGGGTTCTTTCCACTGTGGTCCCTGCCCTCCAGGTATGACAAGTTACACATGTACACGATCGTGACTTTTGACTGTATCTGACAATCTGGACACAGCAGTAATGAATTTACAGTAATTGTGAACAGTGAAAACCTCTTTTTGATGCATTTGAACTTAGAGGTGAAAAGTCTGATTTCAGACGGTGTTCTTGTATTTGTGTAGGTTATGAGGGTGATGGGAGAACATGCACACAATCAGACATCTGCTCATCCAATAATGGAGGCTGTTATCCATCGGCTAGCTGCTCCTCTAACCCAGGTAATATATGCATTTATTATAAACTGGCTTTTTTTTTTACACAATATCACATGTTAAACTGACAAATACAAATGTCTAAAATCCTACTGTACTGTGATTTTTATTATTAACTAGATAAACTGCTTGTATAGAAGTGCAGTTTAAAGATCAAAATGTGCAAAAAGTGACGTCATCTTGTATTTTATCTGTTTTCTCCAAATCAACGAACAGGTTCAAGCTTCCCTGTTTGCACCTGCCCAGCAGGATACACTGGCAATGGTTATGGCCTGACAGGTTGCACACAGATAAGTCAGATCTGTCAGACCAACAACCCCTGTGTCAATGGACAGTGTGTGGTAAGAGTGTGAGCCTCTTGACTTCTCTGTCACATTATTTAGCATTGAGTAAAAATTATAGAATGTAAAAACAGTGAGCTAAATAACAATAAAATGCTGGTGAAAATTTTTAACTAGGATTTTTACACTCAGAAAGTGAGCTAAATAATGGGAATAAGTCAGTGACATTATTTTTTGTATCATTGTATTTTACACTTAAAGGAACAATGTAAAAAAAAACTATTTTCAGAGCAGAAGAATTTGCATCAAACAGGAAGAACTCTAATGTATTTGGAAATATAAAGGGCCGCTTTAGCAGCAAATGTTACAATCAAAGACTTCTGTTTGCACGTTGCTGCCACAGAGCACCACATCGCCCCCTGGATACTTCTGCAACTGCAACTCTGGCTGGCAAGGACTTCACTGCGACCAGAATATTGACGAATGTTCAAGCAACCCCTGCCAAAATGGAGGAACCTGCACTGACGGCATTAATGGATTCACATGTACCTGCACTGCCCAGTGGACCGGTCCACTCTGCCAGACTCCACAGCAAGGTATGAGGACAAAGTGGGGGTGTTTTGATCTTTGTGGTTATTTACTGCAGGCTACATGAAAGCTTTATAAGAGGACAAAACCAATGGTGATATTCTTTCATAACTTTAAATCAAATTCAGTCCATTTTTATAATCCAAAGTATTAATATTAGGTAATAAGTAAACTTGATCAACTGGTACTTATCAATTTAATGTTAAGTTTTACTGTAACACTTTGTTACAGTATGTGGAGGTCAACTGACAGGTCCTGCTGGTTCGTTCAGCTATCCCAACACTCCAGGTCATGATGATTATGATCACCTGGTCAGCTGTGCCTGGGTGATAACCACCGACCACAACAAGGTCAGCTACTGATTCTCCTAACACTTGGTTGGCGTCCATCTTTTCCTGGTTATGTCAAACAAGTCTGTAAAGTTACACTGCAACAGTAAAAAAAAAAAGTGTGTCAAAAACATTTATTTTTGGGATTGTTGCCTTTTTGATTGTCTGCAGATTCTTCGGATCACCTTTCCTTTTTTCGACCTGGAGAGCAGCWCAAACTGCAACTTTGACTTCCTCCAGATCCACGACGGCAACAGTGCCTCTGCTTACATGATTGGGAAATACTGCGGTCAAAACAACCCTGCAGAACTGTTCAGCTCGCACAATTCCTTGTACTTTTGGTTTCGCTCTGACCACTCTGTCAGCGGCGGCGGCTTCACGGTAGCTTGGCAGTCACAGGACCCAGGTGTGTGTTTAAAGTTTAAAAACAATCAATTAGCATCAAAACCTTGTAGGTGCGCACYAGCTGCGTTTCCTGAAAGAATTTTCCTTTTCCAGTTTGTGGTGGTGAACTGACCGAGTCATACGGYAACATAAACTCCCCTGGCTACCCCGGCAACTACCCGCCCAGCAGGGACTGCTACTGGACCGTGACAGTGGAACCTGGCCTCCTCATCACGTTTGCTTTTGGAACTTTAAGTCTTGAAAACCACCCAAACTGCAACTTTGACTTCTTAGAGGTAATAAACTGTGTCACATTGCATTGCATTATGAGACTTGTCCCAGGTTCCCCCCACCTCTGGAGATATAGGCACCGGTTCTGACCCTAACCCACCTCCTTACCAGGGGCACAGTTGCTCCTTGTGTTTATTTTGTTCTTCTCGCTTCACTTTAAAGCTTTTCTTCAGCTGTCTTGCGTCGTCAAATCTTTTCAGATCCGTGACGGTCTTCTACCTGAAGACCCAGTTCTTGGGAAGTTCTGCAACACCGGATCGCCACCCCCCTTACAAACAACTGGCCCAATGGCATGGATCCACTTCCATTCTGATTCARTTATAACTGACAGAGGCTTCCACATCACATACACAACATCACCAAGTAAGTAGCTTATTACATCAAATAAATATAATAATATACATTCTGCTGCCTTTCATTTTGTTTTATTTGTATTGTTTTATTGTGTGAAATGTCTTGTTAGTTTTTAATGAAATTAGTAAATCAAATAAGTATACAAGTTGTTACTTATTCAACCTATTAAACTCCTGAAAGGCTTGTGGAGATGAATAACGCCAACTCTCCTAGTTTCCCTATTTAGTGTCAGTCATTATGTACCAACAAATCCTTGGTGACAGTTATTATTTAAGTGTTTGTTGTGGATTAATGCTCTATACAGAAAATACACTGAACTAAACAGAACACTGCATTGTTTTTCCATAAATCCCTCCAGCATGAGTAATAAAAACTGCTGGCATGCATTTGTGTCTCCATTTTTTTAATTTTATTTTGTTTTACTTTAGGTGATCCTGGTTGTGGTGGTACATTTACCGACACTGAAGGCATCATAATTTCACCCAACTGGCCCAATAACTACGCCCACAACCGCCAGTGCATCTATCTGATTAGGCTGCCGGCGGGAGAAAAGGTGTCCCTCAACTTCACTCACATGGATCTAGAGACTCACAGTGGCTGTGCCTTCGACTATGTGGAGGTAGGAGAGTTTCTTTTTTGTTTTTCACTCCAATAACCTGTCTCTTACTAGTCTCCAGTTTGAAAATGAAACTGTACCTACTTGTGTTTTAGGCAAAGATTTAAATTATTTTAGTAGCTTAATGCATGAATGCAATTCTTTTTTTTTTTTTTTTGTCTTGAGGTCTGGGGTGCATTAATTGAACACAGCCTCTGAAAGAAAATTTCATGACAGTTCTCAATTTTTTTGTTTCTACTTTCTGTCCAGATACGTGATGGGAGACTGGAAAGTGACCCTCTGATAGGGAAGTATTGYGGAAACACCCTCCCAGCTCCCATTGTCTCATCGTCCAGCTCTCTGTGGATACGTTTCAAATCTGACAGTTCGGTCAGTCGAGCTGGTTTCAGAGCTGTCTACACTGTTGGTGAGAGTTTCRCATTAACGTTATATCACACTGTGATCGTGTGTTAAGTCGTTTGTCATAAGTCGTAACTAAGTGAAACAGTAGTTTGTTTGAACTTTCTTTTAAAGATCTCATGCTTTATTCTCTCATTGCCACCGTTATGTTTTATTCACCCTGTGGTCACTCTGAATCTAAACTCAAMGGTTTTAACGTTTTCAAATAATACTTTCAGTGCATTTCTTTATTGTAACGTATAAAAGATATACTGAAASTTTTCCAAGAAGGCTAAAAACAGCATGACTCATCAGTTTGATTTGGAATCTCATCGTTAATGTTTTATAAATGAAACKTCTGATGTCAGAATGTCAAGTCGTGTTAAACACCCTGCGTTCCTCCCTGTTTCCAGCCTGTGGAGGTATTTTATCTGGGACGGGACAGTTGCGCTCTCCCTACCACCCGAACCCGTATCCCCACAACAAGGTCTGCGAGTGGGTCATTAACCAACCGGAGGGCTACGTGGTCACGCTCAGCTTCCTCACGTTTGACGTTGAGGGGGGCTCCTGCAGCTTTGACTTTGTTGAGGTAAACAAAAATCCTTTAAGTAATAATTTGAAAACTCAAACGTTAAAATGTAAAATCAGCAGTTTGTCAGCACCATGAATATTTTGGTGACACTTTAGAGAAGCACTTGGTATTAACAT
>NW_013952792.1:68066-71475 GCF_001266775.1 Austrofundulus limnaeus
GGATGGATGCTCTGATGTATGGATGGATGGGTGGATGGATGGATGGATGGATGGTCTGATGGATGCTCTGATGTGTGTATGGATGGATGGATGGATGGATGGATGGATGCTCTGATGTATGGATGGATGGGTGGATGGATGGATGGATGAATGCTCTGATGGATGCTCTGATGTATGTATGGATGGATGGATGCTCTGATGTATGTATGTATGTATGTATGGATGGATGAATGTATGTATGGATGGATGAATGTATGTATGGATGGATGGATGGATGCTCTGATGGATGCTCTGATGGATGCTCTGATGTGTGGATGGATGGATGGATGAATGCTCTGATGTATGGATGTATGGATGGATGTATGGATGGATGGATGGTTTTGTGAAGTAAGGATAAATGAGAACTTGTTGTTTTGATCTGGTTGTTGTAAAAATAAAACCTGAAGTTTCTGGTTTTCCTCAGCGTGTGGAGGCTTCATTGAGCTGAGTGATTTTGACCCACCTGGCTACCTGACTTCACCCAACTATCCACAGAACTATCCCACCAACAGTGACTGTATTTGGGTGATCACTGTGCCCAATGGGGAAGCTGTCCAAATTGACTTTGAAGATGAATTCTACATTGAGCCCACAACTAGGTATATTTGCAATCTTATTTTTATTTTTTTGCTTTGGTTATTTTTACATTTGTATAAGAATATACTGTATATTTAATACAGGATATTCAGCCACTCCTATATTTGTCAATCCTTCAGGATGATTTGGATTCTTCAGGAGATAATTGCTTTTTGTTCTTTTTTTATTATAATTTTTTTATTTTTAGCTGTATCTATGACTACTTGGAGATCCGAGATGGCTCATCAATCAATTCTGACTTAGTTTCCCGGCTCTGTGGGAACACCAGGCCATCCACACAACATTCCAAAGGTTCTTCAATGCTGCTGAGGTTTCGCACTGACCACAGTGTGACACACAAAGGATTTAAAGCAAAATACTCCATAGGTTTGTATTCGTAAACAGTGACACATTAGCTTTCCTAATTCAGGAACTGATATTGGAGCATGAACCCAGTTCTCACAGATATCAAATAAAACCTTTTAGACGGTTTTAAAAACATTGTGTATTTGATTTTTTTCTATCCCAGCCACCTGTGGAGGAACCTACATAGGTAGCACAGGTGTGGTTCAAAGCCCTGGCTTCCCAGGATCGAACTATCCTGATAGCTCCAGCTGTGAGTGGTACCTCGAGGGGCCCACTGGGCACTACTTGACCCTCAGCTTTGGGAACTTCAGCCTGCAGAACACTCCAGGATGTACTGCTGACTACGTGGAGCTCAGAGAGTACAATGCTTCGGGTGAGAAAACAAGAGGCTCAATTTATTTAGAAGAAAACAACACGGTCTGAGTTCGATCCCCAGTTCAGACCTGGGGTCTTTCTGTGTGGAGTTTGCACGTTCTCCTCATGCTAGCGTGGGTTTTCTCCACACCCCCAAAAACATGTACGGTTAAGTGCCTTCAGGGCCAGGCCTCCCCTGCAAAAGTGCTCTGTGATCTTAATGGGATTTGCCTGGTTCAACACTGGCAAATATTTAATCAGTGACTGCTGTAGAGAGAATGAAATGGGATAAACTTCTTTTTATCTTCACAGGGCGTCTGCTGGGTCGACACTGTGGAAACAATCTCCCTGCTTCTGTTGATACGTCGGACAGTTTTGCGTATGTCAAGTTTGTGAGTGACACCAGTGGAAATGCAGCTGGCTTCAGGCTGACGTTTGAAGCCAGCATTGAAGGTACGATCATTTCTGATGTTTATAGCAAATATCATGCATGTATTGATTGATTTTAGATAACCCTGAACCATCCCTTTTCTTGAAGTGCCAAATGCCTAAATAGCTGAATGGCATCCTAAATAAATTGAGCAACTCTTTTGAAATTCTTGTCCTGTATTTTCCATGTATTTAATCCACCTGCTGAAGCCTCACAGGTCATTTTGACCCGAGGGGAACAAAAGAGTTACATTTCCAAGCAGGCAGACAGGGGACAGAGCCAAATCTGACTAACCACAAGGAGAAAAGAAAAGACCTGAATTAACTGCTGCTTGGACAGGTTTTGCAGACAAAAAACAAAACAAAACAACAATATGTTCAGCTAGCCTGCATTAAGGGTTTCTTTAGTATTTGGAACTACATAGATTGTGTTTTGGACTTAATTTGAAACAATACAAATAAAACTGGTACAGTTTAGTTCACAGGGAATTTATTCAAAAGGTCAAAAATGTCTGTTAATAATTATTTGTTTCATTTGGATATCTTGTTGCTTTCTGCAGCTTGTGGAGGACAACTGAATGCTCCCTCAGGAACCATCTCCTCCCCCAACTATCCCAATCTRTATCCTCACAACCGAGTGTGTCGCTGGGAGTTAGTGGTGACCCCGGGCCGCAGAGTCACGCTCACCATCAACGACCTGCGGTTGGAAGGCTCTGGTTCTTCATGTGTCTTTGACTACGTGGATGTGAGTTTGACTTTGAGCATTATTTAATAAATGATTTGTCTTAGATCATAACAGCAGCATGCATTGTTAAAGGTACAGTCCAATCAGCTTTGACTTGATGTTCTGTCTAATAATTACTACCATTTTGTGCTTTAGGGATTATGACACTAATGCCTCTCAAAAATGGCACGCTGGTTTAAAAAAACACTATTTTAGCTAATGTTAAATCTCTACCTGTTTGCATCAAAATGGTTATATTCTAGAGTAGAGGTTTTCAACAATAGGGTCACAACCTCTGATTGGGCCATGAGTTGTTTAACTAATTTATTTTTATTTTATTTTTTTAATTATGTCTGCATCACACTTTACCATGAATCCAATGTGTAGCAAATTGATAAACGGAAGCATAAATTTCAGTCAGAAATGCACACATTCATTGAGCACACCAGCTGAACTCTGCTTCACTCAGCTTGACCCTCCATGCATTCTACACACAAAGAGAAGGACCCGCCCCCCTATCCATACTGGGCAGGTCGTGTGGCCCTGCTGGCGTGTTCGCTCACACCTAAGATTTGCTGTGATGTTTTGGTTATAACTGGTACTTCTAATAAAAATTGATTATATTAAATGAGAAGAAATGAATCCTAAGCCATACGCAGATTAATCTGATATGTGAAACACGGGGTTTTAGGTACTGAATGGGCTGACTGCAGATGCTCCACGCCTCCAGAGGTTCTGTGGTACGGTACCAGCAGGAACTCAAGTGCGTTCCTCCAGCAACACAATGACTGTTGTGTTCAACACTGATGCTTCTGTGTCCAACGGTGGCTTCATGGCTACTTACACTTCTGATGAGCCTGCAGGTGAGATGCTTTTGTCTGGGTGTGTGTGTGTGTGTGTGTGTGTGTGTGTGTGTGTGTG
>NW_013952792.1:72465-85179 GCF_001266775.1 Austrofundulus limnaeus
AAAATATACAGGCAGCCAGTGAAGTGAGGCCAGGACAGGGGTCACATGTTCCCTCTTCTGAGTTCCTGTCAAAAGTCGTGCAGCAGCATTCTGCACCAGCTGCAGACGTGAGAGCAGTGACTGACTGACTCCCAGGTAAAGAGAGTTACAGTAATCTAAACTGAATGCAGAAACCTGATTAGGTCTCATTTAACTGTTTATATTCAGCTCTAAAGATTCTATTTCACCTGAAACCTGTCTGTGCTTCGGAGTCTAAAACAAAATGGCCCAGAGCTTACGTGTCATTACACTGTTCATAAATACCCCGGTCACACCCCTAGAGGGTGGTTCCTCTTACGTCAGCAATGATATGCCATAAATGTAAACAATTATTCTTACACTGTTGGAGCGAGGCACATATTAGGTAGAGTCTTGTTAATTCTATCACTGTTTAAAGTAAATGACTAAAATCACAAAGTATAAGATATATCCTAGTATAAGATGTATCTAAAATTCTGTTGATCAGTCACAAAATACTGTATCCTTCAAGTGTTTTGGTTGTTGGTAGTGATCCAGTTTGCATGGATGTGAAATGTGTTTCTAATAATTACATTAAATTACATGTGCAAGATAGGGTACTTTACATGACAATTTTAGTTATTGCCTCATTTTTACTTACTGTTTATCTGTATTTTTTTAAATATTTTATTTACGTAGAGTGTGGTGGAGTTCTTGACAATCCAGCAGGTGGGAATTTCACTTCACCTGGCTACCAAGTGTCCAATTACAGCAACAACCTGAACTGTGAGTGGTTAATCGAAAACCCGAGTCACGTCAACTCCTCGATCGTGGTGCTTATTCAGGACCTGCATCTGGAAAATCATCAGACTTGTCAGTCAGACTTCCTGCAGTTTCGTTTAGGTAAGTCATTCTAAAAGATTACAGCAGCACCATTCTCATGTTTAACAATCACAGCCTCACATTAYGTCTTTAGAAAGTTTTAATGGCCCATATTTTACACGTGAGCAAACATGTTCTGGGAGTTTATGTAATAGACCTGAGTTGGTGCCTTCTGTTTTATTTTTTATGTTCTGGTACTATTCAGAACAGAGCAGCCTTTTATGTGTTCCTCAGCTGGGTAATACTCACCAAGCTGCATGAACAGTGAAAACAAAAATACTCCTTAAACAAGACCTGAACCTTCAGGGTCCTAGAGAAACACAGATGCATTTTTTTTTTGCTAAGGTGTACATGGAACCCTGTAACCAAGGGACTGGAGGTCTCACAGTCAAAGTGAGAGACTCCACCAAGGTTGGARGAGAACAGCAAGGCTAAGATACAGTGGGACTTCTAGATCCAGCCTRATAAACACGGGATGTCTAACAGACAGACTGTGGTCAATAAGCTACAGAAGTGGTGATCCCAGGTGACTGTAACATCAGGAAGAAGGAGCTCAAAAAGCTTGAAAAAYACTTAWAAAGGAAATGAAGAATTTGTGAAGAGTCAAAGCGTCAGTGGTGCCAGTGGAGCACTCGGTGCTCTGAACCCCAGACTGGTAGAGTGGCTTCAGCGGATCCCAGAAACAACATCTGAGATCTCTGTCCAGATCAGTGCAGTCCTAGAAAAGCTAAGATGCTATTCTGAGCTCTCAAGCTCCTAAGAGTCAGATAGAGGACCTGAGTGGAAGTGGAACACCCAATTGGACAAAGTAGAGCAAGTTCTGTGCTTTTAAGCTTCCCAATAGAATCACTCAATGTGTTAAAAAATACTCAGTAAACCAATTAAAATGTAAAAAAAAAAAAGGACATTCAATTTTATATCATTTACCAATAATCTATACTGAAGGGTGTTCTTTTTTACGCTAAAAATAGTAACAGAAGTCATTCACCAGACAAGCTTGTGTCATCTTGTCTACACTGTCATCCAGGTGACTCAGACGGGGACATGTTGGCCAAGTTCTGTGGACAAACCGCTCCACAAATCCCCATTGTTGTGTTTACACCAAAGCTCTGGGTCCATTTTCAGACGGACTCATATGAAGGCGACTTGGGCTTCAAGGCCTTGTACTCATTCTCTGGTAAGGCAGCAACACTTTCTAATGTGGCAGCCATATTGTGACAAACAATGCCTTCTAACTCTGTTCTCTCTGTGCAGAATGTGGAGGRTGGCAAACGGGTGAAGGAGGGGTGATGTCCAGTCCCAATTATCCCAACATCTATCCCAGCCCCAGTCGCTGTGCTTGGCTGCTAGAAGCTCCAGTTGGACACACAATCACAGTAAGTTACACTGCCAGATGTGTGTAGAGAGATCAAAAACACAAGAGTTAACAGAAATGTGCTCAYTGGTTTTAAAGGTTTGTACTGTACCTGATTAGTACAACACTAATAAGAAATATAAAAGAAATTTAAAAAGGTGCAAAAATATAGTTAAAGTACCAGAAAAAAGCTAAAAGCTAAATTAGCTGAAAGAAATTGAAAAAGAGCAAAACCAGAATATAATGTACAAGGTACTGTAAAGATTTAGAAACATTATGAAGAATTTTAAGGATGCTGAAAAAAGCGCCATTTATTTTCATTTGGAAAAAGTAGACAAAATAGCTTTGGCTACTATCTTGATTTTTTTTTCAGCTTCAGAATGTGATGGAGCTAAGTCTCAGCTGCCAATATACTAATTTTTAGCTCATTATATCAACAATTAGCTGAAATAAAATAATTTGAATTTAGCACTGGCAGGTATTTTGGAACATTTTCAGCTACTATCATACCATGTTTTAGCGTATCATATTAAAAATTGGCTGTATTGTCATTTTATTACACTAGAAAGCATCTGTAGGAAGCATAAACAGCTCCAAGTAGCAGAAAAGAAGCACAAGAAGTTGAAAAAAAGCAGAAGAATAAAATAAAGAAGCAGATCTATAGCAAATATACCAAAAAAAAAGAAGCTACAATTAGCATAAAATAAGCTAAACATAGCAGCCACAAGTTGAATATAGCACCCAGATTGCGAAAGTGTTGTAAAAAATTGCAATATTAGCAGAAAAACAGCAGAAAATTACAAAAAGGTGAGAATTTATAGTTCAATAGCTAAGACAGACAAAATTTTCAGTAAAACAGATAAAAAATAGCTGGAATTTCTTTATATAGCATAAGAAGCACAAGTTTGCTGAACTTAGCAGAAATAAGTTGTAATAGCTACAAAAATATGTACTTAGCTTAAAAAACTTTAGTTAATAGCAGCTGAACATAAGCTAAAATTGCAGCAAATAGCTAGATATAACAGGAAACATCTGCAGAAAGCATAAACAGCTCTAAGTAGCAGAAAAAAACACAAAAAATGTAGAAAAAAGTAGGAGAATAGCAGAAAGTAGAATTTTAGCTGAAATAGCTGCAAAAAGCTAAAATTAGCACAAAAAAGTAGCTAACATTTGCACAAGGAAGTAAAAAACAGCATAACCAGACCAAATTGTGTAAGGTTTTGTAAAGCTTTAAAAACATTTTGAAGGGCCCGGGCCTCTGTGTCCATGCTCGGATCTACTCCAGCGCTGCGGGTGCCGGCGGGTCCTGTGAGCTCGTCGCTGCTGGCCCCGGGGGGTTACTGCGCGAGGTCACTGGGGGGGCTCTCCAGGTTCTCTCCTGTGGTCCGCTCTGGGGGTGGGTGGGCGGTTCTTCATACGCTGGCACCCTGGGGGGCTCCGCACTTGGGGTCCATCTCAGGGTCTTTGGCTCTGGTCTTCCTTATGTCTGCCTCGGGCCTTGGGGGTAGGGTCTGTGGTCCTCCACAGTCACTATTAAATATTCTATTGGAGAAACCTTGTATATACATGCATGTTCATAACGGCACACAGACAGGTGTTCAGATCCTTGGGTTTCTGACAGTCACTGAATCTATGAATATGTATGCATATCTATATGTATGTAAGTCAATGATGATGAAGAAACTAATATTCAGTTCTGTTTTCTTCTGAAGTGGCTTAAAAAATCATTTTGAAGAATTTCAAGGATGATGAAAATAGCCCCATTCATTTACAATGGGGAAAAAAGCGGCTAAAAAAGTGAAATAGCTATAAAAAAAGGAAAAAAAGTATAAACAGCAGAAATACCAGAAGTCATAGCTGGAATGTCCTGAATGAGCTGAACGTTTTGATATATGAATTGTTGAAATAGCATAAAAATTGTGGAAAGAGAATGGGGCCAAAAAAAGGAAGGAAGAAAAAATGATCTCAATAGTGTGAATGCTGTAAGGCATTCACCCAATGAAATGTTGTTTGGACACAAAACAGTACAGTGATGTCATGTTTCCTCACAACAAGGTTTGTTGATCATTGTTTAAGTGTTCAGGTGCTCTAGTGTTTTATGAATGTCGGATTGATTTGAAAATTTTAGAACTTTTTTTTCTAGAATGGAGTACAACATACAGGTTCAATGTTGTTTTTTAAAAAACAAGAATTGAATGCGTGCATTTAAATTTACTGCATATTCTCTTTTATCCACACCTGCTTTGAATTATGCATACAGGCTCAAATATATTCATACCTCCCACAAAATTGTYAATTGTCTTGGCAAGTTGAATCTTGAGGCTTTTTTTGTGTTAATGAACAAGTTTCAAGTGTGATACTGAATAATATTTTTAATAAATGTATTAGATTTTTGCATTYTTCATTTGCTGAGGCAGAAATGATTGTCTGTGATCAAATACTGAAGAAACGTAGCGAAGCCTAAAACACTGCAGGCTACTTATTAAGTACAAACTGACTGGGTCTGCCTCACATGTCTTCCTCTGCAGCTGACTTTCAGCTATTTCAGCCTGGAGCCACATACCACCTGCAGCTGGGACTCTGTGACCATTTTTAATGGAGGTTCCCCTGGCGCTCCTATTATTGGGCAGTACTGCGGCACCACTTCTCCTGGAACTGTCCAGTCAGGCACCAATAAGCTGGCTGTGGTTTTCCTGGCTGACCACAGTGTGTCTAGTGGTGGATTCATTGCCACCTGGTCTGCTGACTCTTCTGGTGAGATTATACTGGAACATGCTTTAAAATAAACTTGCATTGTTCTTGAACTCTTGCTTTAAATCACTTACTTCACCTTTGTTGTCATATTTCATATTTCAGGATAAAATCACCTCTAGGGCCGTTTAAATCACAAGTTTTTAAGAAAAGCATTTTGTGTCTAAATGTTTCTAGATGCGTTCTSGTAGAGCTTGCTGTGAAACCACTAATAGTTTCATTATTTTCATTTGTTAGCTGAGTTTACCCAGCTAACCTTTAGTGCAACAGTTGCACGATGTAGATACGTTGAAATATATGTAGTTTTCAACATTTTGGCTGATACTTACACAGTATATTACTGTATCTCACTAGGCTGTGGAGGGGTGATCCATGCTGATAGTGGAACGTTTAAGTCGCCAAATCATCCCCAAAACTTCCCAGCCAATGTGGAGTGCACCTGGCAGGTCATTGCTCACGAGGGAAACCACCTGGAGATGAGCTTCAGCCCTAATTTTGAGATTCCAGATCCTACTGGGACCTGCCGGAACAGCTACATCAAGGTACAAAGTCTAATTTATAAACATGTTTTAAAATAACTGATTATCTTATGGTGAAATTGAATGGTAAATGCAGTCCTTTATTGTATGCGAGTCATTTTATTTTGCTGTGAAAACATTAATTTTGGGTCTCTGTGACTCTGCAGGTGTGGTCAGGCAGCTCCCAAAATGATGAAGCTCTGCTGAAGACAGGCTGTGGCTCAGTGACACCAGGACCTGTTGTTGCCCCATATAACATCATCTCGAGTCGATTTCAATCTTCTGATTCCCCCGGGAAAGGGTTCTCTGCTACTTTCAGTACCCGTAAGAATCGGTTTTATTTGCACCAAATACCACATTCAAAGTTTGGTTTATGTATTTGGTGAAGTTTAGTCTTTTGTTTTTGTATTTATTGACTTTTGAAAATTAGCATTCATAATAATTCTGACACCTGTCTTGACTCAGTTATTAATATTAAACCTGAGCAGTACAGGTGATGCAAAGGCCTATTGAAATCATAGTTTTTATTTGTATTATTCTGGTTCTTGTTGTTATTCTTGTGATATACTGAAAAACTTTGAGCACACCTTTTGATTGTGTACAGATCTAAAAATAAGCATTGCAAATTTAGTCGGCAACTGCACCTATTTTGCTAACATGGCAGTTGTTACTCTCTCATAGAACATTAGATCTACACCTAAAGCTATATGTTTGATTAACAAATAATAAAATTTAAATATAAAACAAAACGTAAGTCATGTTTGTGGTTTTGAGTCTCAAGAAAATGTTTATCTCTTCGATTTGTAAAGGGTGCGGCGCAAACTTCACAGCAGCCAGTGGTCGTGTGGTCTCTCCAAATTTTCCAGCTAACTACCCCGACTATTCTAACTGCAACTACACTATAGATGCTGGAGAGCAGACTGTGATCATCCTCACCTTCCAGGTTTTCC
The DNA here is from genome assembly GCF_001266775.1 of Austrofundulus limnaeus. Taxonomy (NCBI): domain Eukaryota; kingdom Metazoa; phylum Chordata; class Actinopteri; order Cyprinodontiformes; family Rivulidae; genus Austrofundulus; species Austrofundulus limnaeus. The sequence continues at coordinate 78,918 of NW_013952792.1, forward strand.
AACTAGAAAGTACGAGACAAGAAACATAAGAWCTGTTTGCTTCTAAATGATTTTAGTTTAGAATATGACAAGTCTTCTTTTGATAATTACTGGGTGTAGTGCYGAAAGTCTTTTTTTTAATAACTTGTCTTTTCTCTGTCCAGCACATTCCACATGYCTGTATGATGGTCTGAAGATCTATAACCCACCCACTAGTAGCACTCCTATGGCCACTTTATGTGGTACAAACATCCCAGGTCCCTTTTCCACTTTTGGTCCCATGCTACTCCACTTCTACTCAGACTCTGTGATCACCAGCAGCGGCTATATGGCTGAATACAGAACCATTCGTAAGTAAAGTAATTAAAACTGGAWRAATACCCAATAAAATGTTGTGGATGAAAAGAACCATTCGTCAGTCCACAATAATCCTCCACAAACCAACTGATCATTGTCTTTGCAACAAGATTCCCCAGTGTTCKTGTGTTATTGTGTGTGTATCTCTACAGCATGTGGCGGGTATTTTAACAGCACCGCAGGTACTGTGAGCAGTCCAGGACTCTCCACGATCAACTACCACCACAACATCAACTGTACCTACCACATCGTTGTCCAAGCAGACAGAGTGATAGATCTCAAGTAAGACTTTCAACTTGTTGAAWTGTAGGACTGCAGAGGGGTCATTATAAACKAAAYTAAACATTARCCAAATTTGACTCAAGGGTCAATCATTACGTAGAAYGTATGCATAAATGGCTCAAAGTGGTCATTATTACAGATGTCRCACGTTGCTTGGACTGAAGGGTATTGGAATAAAGTACAAGATATGTTATGTGAGATGTGGGAACAAAAAGAAAACTTGATGATATGAATGGTCACATAAAAAAGGCTCTAAGGAGATCTTTTAAAGGAATTTTGAAAAAGAAGGTAGTTCTAGAGGGCTTTGGARGTTAACTCAAGGGAGAGTCTGAAGAAAAGCAGTCAGAATGCTGAGTTGTTGAGGTGACTTGGACTTGATTCAACTTTTTCCTGTCTTTGACTTGGGCTTGACTCTGGAATTGTAAACAAATTGATCCCATCCTTCATGTTCCCTTTTCCTTCCTCCACAGGTTTAACACCTTCCATCTGGAGGCGTCTTCTTCCTGTCGTTACGACTATGTAGCAGTTTATGACGGACAGGACACCTTAGCGCCCTTGCTGGGGAAATTCTGCGGCACAGTGCTTCCACCTAATTTGCGCTCCTCCACAAACCAACTGTTCATAGTCTTTGCGACAGATTCCTCAGTCAGTGGTTTAGGTTGGAGAGCTACTTACGCTGAAACGCTYGGTAAGTCGAGTTAAGATGAGATAAATATATTTGTCATACGCAGATAAAGACAAATGGTCAAAAGTAAAATAAAATGTTATGGATGAAAAGAACCACTCATCAATCCATTTTGTACACCCATGTAATCCTGTTCATGGTCACAGAGACTGGTCCAGAAGTCAAATGTGTGTCTTTGTTGGCACTTTTCCTTTCTTGTCAGCAACTTTAGAGTTTCACTTGTTTTTGACGTTCCTTGCTTTGTCATTATTATGACACTAAAAAACAACCCATTAAAAAAAACTGACTGTTGATTTTCTTCTGAATTTTCCTTCAGGTCCAGCTCAAGGCTGCGGCGGTTACCTCTCCATGCCTATGGGCATGTTTGGTTCACCAGATCCAAACCTGGATGGACGTTATGAGCCCAGGATGGACTGTTTATGGACCATTGAGATGCCAGTGAACAAGGCCATCAATCTAACTTTTATCTCCTTTGACCTTGAGAACTCCTTCAATTGCTACTATGATTACGTCAAAGTAAATATCTTAACCACATCGTTGAACATATTGAATTAACCACTTAAAGTCAATTACAGATGTTACAACTCCTCCTGTCATGTGAATAACATCAACTATTGTGCTTTAACAACACAGTTTGTCTTGCAGTGTTCTAATTAAGTCAGTAACATGTGTGTACCTCTAACAGGTGTATGACGGTGACAACGTGAACTTCCCTGTGGTTGGGACTTTTTGTGGACTTACCATTCCTGCTTACTTTTTGTCAAGTGGGAACTTCCTGACAATTCATTTTGTCACTGACAGCTCAGTAGAGAAGCGAGGCTTCAACGCCACCTACAGAGCAGTACCATGTAAGAGACTTTATCAAATTTACTTTATTGCAAAATAAAAGCTTCTCATCTTCATCTGAAAACAGTTCAATCTGCCGTTAACTCTGTAACTGAGTCTGTAAACTTGAAACATGACACTCTGATACAGTCAATCCAGTTCCAAACACATTATCTTGGTTGTCACCATTGCCTAGCAGTGCACAAAAGTCCAGAATTAGAAAATGTAATGTTTTCCATATATTTTTTGCAGCTTGCATGAGTCATACTAGTCATATAGATAAATTAAAATGACATGGACACAAAAAAGATGGTATCTTTAATTGATAATTTTGTATCAGCACATTTTGCGTCAACCACTGCCAACAAGCAACTTCTGTGCTTCACAAAGAGACATTTGCATTTACCAACAGGAAGTTTGGCCCGATCTCCCGGAGCGAACTACTCCAAATATCTCAGGTTGGAAGGATGGTGTCTTTACACTGCAGGTTTTAGATCTTTCCCTATATGTTTAATAGAATTGGGATTTCAGCTCATGGAGGGCCATTTAAGAAAGTCTTGTTTTTTTTTTTTTTTTAGCCATTCTTGATCTTTTCAGCTGTATTTTCTTTTGGATCCTTAGCCTTCTGAAGGACTCATGACCTGTGACTGAGGCTGAGTTTTCTGACACAGGGCAGCACGTTTCAGTCCAGGATGTCTTGCCTTGAGACTTCATTTTGCCCAACGCAGATTCACGGTTCCCCATGCCCGATGCAGCAAAGCAACCCCAAAACAATATTAATTCCCCTCCATGTTTCACCGGAGATATTTTTAATCCTGTGAATATAAAGCCAGAGCCAAAAAGTTCCAGTTTGTTCTCATCTGTTCTAGAAACACCTTCCAGATACTTTGGGACTTGTCATTGTGCATTTTGGTGAATTTCTGCCTGCCTTTTTTGTTTGTTTATTTTTCTACCAGTAGTGGAGTTCTCCTGGTCTTCTTACATAGAGCTCAATATTATTCAAAATGCGACCAATGATAAAATCAGATAGAGACATACTTTGACCTGGAGTTTAGCTTGCATGGTTTTGAATGGCTCTTTTTCCACCATCCAAACTAGTCATCTTATTAACAAGGGGTTGCATTTTATATTGCTTCCACATCCTGGAAGGTCCAATGAACCTTCTAGTTTTTAAAAATGCTAGCAGCTATGGTCCGCAGAACATGAAGATGCTTGGAGATATCTAAAATCTGTTATCTGAGCTCCACAGAGAGTTTCCACCTTTGAACATGGAGCAGAGAAAACAATGTGGTGAACCCAAACATCTTACCTGGTGGTGGTTTTTATTTTTAAATAGGCTGAATGGCTAATGGAAAGCTTGAAGGCTCCTGCAGTGTTAGTTAAGGTCAAATAGTTAATTTGAAATATAACTGGAATTCAAAGATTAATACATTTTAAGGGTACCAATAAATCTGTTCATGCCGTTTTTGCAAATCTTTGTAAAACTTAAAAAAAAAAACAAATGGTGATTTTTAAWTTTTTTTTATTCTATAACTCCACTGGATGTCAGTTACATCTTTATACAGAATAATTAACATGTAAACAATTGATATGTTTTAAATGTACCTTTTAACCTGCCTTTTCTTCAGTGATTTGTGGCGGGACTCTGAATGCCACAAGTTCTGCACAGACCCTGACCTCACCCTCCTTCCCTGGTGGCTACCCTCCTTTCACCTCCTGTCGCTGGATCCTCGATGCCCCGCCCCTAGAAACCATTAAAGTGTCCGTCCAGACTTTTGCCCTCCAACCGAGCCAAGACTGCTCAACAAACTACCTGGAGATGAAGGATTGGCCTTTGGTGGGTTTAGATAAAGATAATTTAAAAAAAAAACAGCTGGATCTTATTGAGACATGTTGAAAGATTAGTTTGTGTTCATGTTGTGAAGTTTAAATTTTATTCCAAAGCAAAGACAATCTCAGTTTAGACCAGTAAATTGTTGTCTGATAAGGGTCTCGTGTTTCCAGGGGGACTATGGACAGTCATATAAGTTCTGCGCATCAGATGGTCATCCAACAGACTTTTACAGTCATGGTAGAACCATCCATGTGAACTTCAAATCTGATGTCTTCATGACAGGAAATGGCCTCAGTTTCACCTTTCAGATTGCCAGTAAGTTTCTATTGAGAGATATTTAAAAAAACAACTACTTTTCAACTTTCTTTTATTATTTGACTTGTTTTATCTCAGATGTATGAATGTTTCACTGCATGTCTTTAATCACTGTTTAAGCAACATTCCCTAAATTGCAGGGCTGAACTATTTTTCTCAGGTAAATGGTTGAACTAATGTTAAGGGAATTTGGTCTCACTCTAAAAGTAAACCATTTGCATTTACAACTCACAACAGGCACTGTTTGTGGTTTAACACCAGTTGTGTTGGTTTTCAGGCTGCAGCCGAACATATGAACAAGAATATGGTTACCTGAAGAGTCCAGGGTGGCCTGACGTCTACCCCCACAACATGGATTGCATCATCATACTAAAGGCTCCACAGAACAACTCCATCTCTTTCTTCTTTAACAATTTTGACTTGGAGAGCCATGTCAACTGTGACTTTGACTATTTGGAGGTAAAACCGTCCATATTTATCCAAAAACAGACAGAAAATATGTAGCTACAGTATGTTTTCCACCTGTACTTCTGAGTCAATATGTCATCTTTAAATTAAAAGAATGTTAAAAAGCACTGATGTGCTCCTCAGTGTTTCAGTGTTCATCACATAGATACAGAATTTTATACAGTCTAGTTAAGGTGGTGTAATTACTCAACAGTCATTTCTTCAGGCAGGGTTCTAAGATTTCTACAAAGTGAAAACTGCGGACAGAATCATAGGGTTAGGTGTTAAAAATGGAGTTTACTCTAAAATAGGACATGTCACAGATTTTTTTAATATGAGGATATGATCTAACAAATATAGGTTTTCCTTAAAGTGTTTTTATCCTGTTTTTTAATGTGACAGGAGGAAGTTGATGTTAGGGCAGTTCAGTGCAGACATCCAGAAGTTACCACGATAACACTTATCAAGTTTACAGMAAATTTGTATTCAAATGATTTCATATAATTAAGAAACAGCATTTCAGTCAGTTTTGTTGGTACAGTATTAACTTGGACAGAAAGAAAATTAGATTAAAACAGAAAGGCAACTGTTAYGGCAATATTTATTTAACAAAGACAGAAATATGTGGTCCAAGGATGAAGGTAATCCGTGAGATGATCAGCTGAGTTTTATTGCAACAACAGGAACACAGAGAACAAACTGGCCTGTGCCTCTGCTTCTCTCTGTCACTGTCTCTCCAGACTACTCACTGTGTCTCGAGAGGCCTCATATATATATTAACAAACACCATTCTGTCATCTTAGCAAGATTTGATCCAAGGTCAATGGAAAACACAAAGATAAACACAAGTGATATCTAAGAATGACTGTTGTTAGCAAATCTTGTTCTGACTTTAATCATTCTATCTGCAGATGAACAGCATGTCATGAAAACCTAGGTCATTAAAGATGTCATGAATTACTTTCTTAAACATAAAAGTATTAGTTCCATTACAGCAGCCATTTTAGATTTTGTATGAGGACTAAGTGTRCTAAAAATTCAATTAGTTTCACAATTAAATGAAATCAAGTGGCTGGTCATTAATTCCWGCTTCTTGTTGTAAATTAAAAGTGTGTTGTTTTAACCTGTGTCTGCACATTGTTTACCACTATAATCATTTTTTTAATTGTCGACTGCTTGTGTGGTCACCTAGGTCCGTAATGGAAGTACTGCGAGCTCGCCACTGATTGGTCGGTTCTGTGGCAGCACCCTGCCCAGCCCCATCTTCCCACGATCTAACCTGCTCTACCTACGCTTCAAGAGTGACTTTTCCTTTTCCCGAGATGGCTTCGACGCAACGTGGACATCCTCTCCTCACGGTCAGGATCAAACTGTTTACAGACAATAATTAGAATTCATCGAGCTTTTTAATTATAAAAGCATGTCTTTATTTGGAATAAAGAGTTTTAATGAGTCCTTATTYTTTAATAAGAAAGATCAAAGAGACCACTGTGATTTAACTGGCAGTAAATACAGACAGGTGATTTTTTACAGTGTCT
>NW_013952792.1:86080-90597 GCF_001266775.1 Austrofundulus limnaeus
GAATAGAATAGAATAGAATAGAATAGAATAGAATAGAATAGAATAGAATAGAATAGAATAGAAACAGCCTTTATTGTCTCGCGTGGGGAAATTCAGGATGATAACTTTCATAAGTAACAATGCCAATATCAACACCATAACTGCACCAAAGTCCTGTACAGCAAAAATGGCAATACAAAGAATACTAAAAGAATAACAAAAAYCCCAAAAGAAAATGTAATGTAAAATTGAAATAAAAGTATAGACAACAAAATAATTTGTAACTCAATGTTTGAATCAAATGCCACTGAGTCAAAGTGGGTTTTTAACTTGTCACTACAGATGGTAAAACCAYGTTGAACCCTGATATTAATATTAAATTAACCCAGTTCTCCTAATGAGAAATACACACAGATAAATATCAGTCGATGGCATATCTGTTCAAAGACATGTAAATGATTTTAACGAGAGTAGAACTGTGTGTAAGTTTTGTTTTTTTATTTTCTACCTTGTGCTTCAGGTTGTGGCGGCATCCTTCATGGAGACCGTGGCTCGTTCTCCAGTCCCAACTAYCCAGGAACATATCCCAACAATACTAACTGTGTATGGGACATTAAGGCGCCAAGGGGCCGTGTGGTGACCATCACCTTTGATCAGATTAGCATCGATGACCCAGGAGATTGTCAAAGCAACTTCTTAAAGTTGTATGATGGCCGAGACGACTCTTTACCACCTGTCGGACCTTACTGTGGAATGGTATGGAACATGTGGAATTAGATTCATTTTTGAAGAAACGCTTGCTTTAAAAATGTTTCAGTATGTTTTATAACTAGACATGTAAATAAGACCCTTTTATCATCTCAGAAATAGTGAAACCATTAAAATAATTACACTATATCATATATATTGGATTATTTTCGGCATGAGAGTGGGTTAAATGGCATGGATTAGTTGATATGACCTTTAAAATTCGTATCTCAGTAGGCTATAGTTGGAGACTAGACTCATAATTACAAGAAAATAGATGAATTCTCAGTTGTTTGTTTTGACTGTTTCTGACCAGCAAGCTTTACGGCTTCGTTTTGAAGAGCCAGTCTCGGCTTTTTCTGTGTGCRTGTGGCCTGGCAGCTGCCTTTATGATTTTATCTACTGGAACACACTTTAGCAATGAAGACAAGCAGATATGGATGAGTTTAATAACCATTGTTTAGCCTAAGGGTGGTTTTAAGACTATCAGGCTTGTGTCACATAAAACCCAGGGAGAAGGCAAAAATTTAAAACATGCAGGTTGAAAATGAAAACTGGTTTATTACAATAAAAGGACACTGATTGGTAAAAACACAAGGATACAAACCAGGCCTTACAACAGGGAGGAGAAGACAAGACACAGAATATAAGAGAAGCACTAACGAAGGAAACGAGACACACCTGGGGATGGGACAACAATGATCAGGTGTGGGAGGAGCCGGAGGAAAATGGGTTGTGGTAGTAGAGCTCAAGTAAGGGCCTTGATTTTTTTGAGAGAAAGGGCTTTACTGCAGGATATAGTTTTTAGTTTTTTTTTAAGATTCGTGTAAGGACGTAGCTACTTTGACCCATCCTCCGGAACAGTAGGTGGCAGTAACGCTCCTTTAAGTTGGTTGCCAACCGCCTTAAAATTTGAAGAAGAAGAAGCTGGAGGAAAAACACTGGGGAGAACTAAACTGATACAGGGATTAAATCCACATTAAAACAAAATGCAGAAAGGAAAAAAAACAGAATAAACTAGAGAAACAACATTTCCTAAGAAAAGGCAGTATGAATTAAAAATAGCTGAAAATAGCAGAAAAATAGCTGAAAATAACTTTATAAACCAAAAAAATGAAGGAAAAAACACTAAAATTNAAAAAATGAAGGAAAAAACACTAAAATTAGCAGATAAAAAGAGCATGTTTGCTGAATTAAGCAGAAAATAGCTGCAATGAACACAAAAAGGTGAAATTAGCTAAAACCTTAATCATGTYAAAACTTTATAAGCAAAAACCCCAGAACCTCACAAAGACTTGGATTTGTTTTTCATCAGAAAGCTAAAGTAAAGGTGTCAAACTTTATATCAGAATCAGTTTTATTCCCATTGTCAATGAACAGGATTCACAGACTATGAGTTTGCTTCGGTGTAAAGGTGCAGTAGTTATCAAATATAACAGAAGAAGAAAAAACAAAGAATAAAGGAAAAATATATAAAACATATGTACACCAATGCAGTATTCGGAGCAGACAATATATTTGGGGTAGTGCAGTTAGATCCAWTGATAAAAGTGACCAGAAAAACAATATAGTCAGAGTTGTGCTGTTTAAGAAACCAGTGATAAAGTGGCCAAGGCAGAGTTTTAGAGTCACGTGTTTTACACTGTAGCTCTTAGGATTGGTCGGAGACATCCTCAACACAATTCACAACATGTGTTGAAAACATCTGGGACAACTCAGCGACTATTTTAAGATCATATTTGTTTCAGAATTTGTTGAACACATTCAAAACTCAAGCAACAAGACGACATGCTGAGAACTGTGAATGTCACGAGTCCTTCTCGAGACTACCACATGAACCTCATGACACTGGTCGTGTCCCAAAGAGATGCTACCTTTAGAGAATGCACCTTTTGTAAAACGCAAAGTAAAATTTCTAATACAACATGTTACACGTTCTGTGCTAGAAGCTTTCATGTGTCAAAATACTAAACTGATCCACAGAAAAAAGGGGAGGAAAAAAAAGCAGAATTGGGTTAAACTCTCCCATATGTTCACATTTGTGAAATCTTATTATGCAGAATACTTACACATTGTTATTAGGTGTGAAGTATTAAAAAAAACATGTAATTGTTGAAGAATCACTTTTTTCCCCATACAAATGTCTTACAGTTTGGGGTTGTCTGTAGACATTATAATTTTGTGTGAAATACTCGTTAGTTTTTCCTCATCAACATTAACTGATCAGATTGAATGTTTGAATATACTGTAACCTGTTTTTGTTATTTGTTTAGGAAACCAGCATCGCTCCATTTACCTCCTCCTCCCACGAGGTTCACATCGTTTTCCAAGCCCAGTACTCCACCTTACCATCAGGGTTCAAACTCAGCTGGAGCAGCTGAAAGAATGTTTTTCTTTATATATTTTCACACTGTACATGCACACATTTGTAGAATTGTTAACATTTCAAATTACCTTTAAAGTAAAATGTCTATTAGTGGGTCTTTTTGTTTTGTTTTTATTAAACTAGCTTAATGAAGTCCATATAATATTAAAATTAATAAAATATTTATGAAGTGCAATAATGGGGTCCGTCAGTTTGTTTGTTTGTTTGTTCTTCACATGTATAAATTTGGCTTTGGTATATTGTAGAGAAGGAAGAATAACTTGTCTGAATATTTGTTTTGCAAAAAAATCTCTGTTTTTCCTTCTTTTTATGTACAAAAACATAAAACATTATGATAGCTCAATGCTACATATCAATTTTTTCTAGTACTTTTAACCTCTATAAATTATTTTATCATCTCTACCATTTTAAATTCAGCATTGTTTGGTCAATAAACAAGTAGTTTTAGTTTTTTTAGATTGTCTAAACCAGGGCCCATATTTATCAAACTTCTCAGAATTACTCTTAAGAATGCTGTTAAGAGTGGACTTAAGTGTAAAAAAAATCTTAGTTAAAAGCTGAGAGTAAAAGTCAGTTATCAAGCCTCTCAGTCTTACTTTAAGCGAAGTGTCAGGCCCTGTCCCAATACTCACACTCCCACCCTCGTTCCCCCTTGTGCACTTCAAATGCGTGTTCATGTTGAAGGGTTTGAGTGCGTAGTGTGTCCAACATTCTCCACATCCSCCCTTYGCCCCGCCCATTTTGGGTACTATTTCCACCCTTCAGTGAAGTCTGCATTATTGCGGACTTCGGCGAAGTGTATTACCCACAATTCATTGCTGCAAGTGACGTCTGGAATTAAAATACAGACCGCAAAAGAAGAAAATCAATATTCATGGAAGGATGGATCATGGAAAAACAAATTTGGGCCATTATTCATTTGATATATGATAAAGGGGATTTATTAAAAYGTGATGAATTTAGTGTTAAGTAAAAAATAGTTTGTACCCCTGAGGATTACAGAAATGTGGTTGAAAATATTCCAATTTAGCCTGGCCCTTGCCTTCCTATGCAGCTCCGCTCAATTCTAGTTTCCCTTCTCTGCTCCGTCTGGGACTTCTCCCATAGACAAGGGTTTCGCTGGCGGATTTTTAGCTGAACCAATCAGAGAGCAGAATGTCAATTTTCTGTGCAGTGTCTGCTTGTAGTTTATTTTACCTGGGCCATATAAATATTTGTTATAAATGTTTATTTGTTTTTATCAGTGGGGTTCTGTATTGTCTGTCTGATGGCAATAACACAACTGAGTTGGTGAAACAGGTGCCTAATTAGGGTGGCCTTCATCCCATCACTGAGAAAGAAATGGTGAGACACACTCCCACCCCTCAAACATAAAAAAATTAATAAACACACACACACACACGCA
>NW_013952792.1:90986-98700 GCF_001266775.1 Austrofundulus limnaeus
TATATATATCGTATGAGAATGAGAAACAAGTGATTTTTATATTACATTATATTATATGTTTTATCTAAAGTTAAAAATAAAACCTAAAACCTACTCCCTTTAAATAATTTAAAACCAATTAACATTAATATGCCAAGTCTCAGGAGGTTTCATGTCATTTTTTTTCCCCTAAATGTAAATTTAGGAGAGGACAAGGATAAGTTGCGTGGTGACTTTGATTTCCTCAATATCAACTGTAAAACTGTAATTTCACTGTGCTCTGTACAATGACAATAAAGGTCTCTCTAAAAACCTGATTTTTGGAAGAGGAGGAGATAAAAGTATCAAGTTAGCTGTACAGCTGAAACCAGAATGCAGCATAAAGGAGGTAATGGAGTGAAGAATTATGGGTGCTATATGGTTAGGCTACAGGAAAGAATGGAAGTAAAAACAATGTCCTAATAAGGATAGAAATTCAAACACGTGCATGCGCACGTGTGTGTAGTTGTGCAATGGTGCACAAAAAAGATGCAAAGCATTGGCAAACCCACAGGCTCAGAGGTAAGACTGAAGGCAGTGTGCTTCATATTGTTTTACTTGAGGAGAGTWGAGGCTTTTTTCTTTCTTTTAGAGTACTTCATGTGGTGTTTTTGTATTTCTACAATAATGGTGAGTACACTTCTTTAACTAAAGGTTTTTTTTAAGTTGAATATAAGTTTTCAGTCTGACCTGTGTACTTACTGCTGTTTCGTACCAGCAAGCACTGCTCTTTGTTTCAATACATTTTTTAACTGGGTATTATCATTGACTTATTGTGACTGAAGGGTTAATGAAGGGTTATTCCCCTTCATCATATTATTTTTTAAAACACATTCTATAAAACACTGTGGAAGATTTATGTATATTTTTACTAGATAACTTCACCTTCAAAATTGATTTTAAAAGGCCATGTTTTAATTAAAGTTAAAAGAAGTGATAAGTAATCAAAGTTCACATGTCATTTCTTCTTGATTTAACTTAGTCAGTGAGCACTGTTGTGTAACCCTGTCCAAACACCACCCTGAGGCAAGGTTATTCAAAAAAAAAAACAAAAAAAAAAACAGGCAAATAGTGGTTTAGAAATGATGGGAAATGCAAATAGACCATTTATGATGCTCTCCTTTTGCCTTCACCTAATAGTAATAATGGCTTTTGGCCACTCAATACAAATGATTCAGTTTGAAGTGAACTTTCACTTCATGTGAAAAGGAGGAAACTTGCACCAACCTAACTGTGAAACACGGGGGTGGCAGTGTTATGTTGTGGGGATGTTTTGCTTCAGAAGGGACAGGTACCTTCACAAAATAAATGGGCTCTCAAAACAAGAACACTAAATGGAAATATTGAAAAAACATAAGAGATCAGCTCGTCAACTTTTTTCTCCCACAGACCAACACCATGCATGTTAGGTTGACTGGTAACTTTAATTAGTTATTAAGTGTGAGGGAGAATGYGAATGGTTGTTTGTCTCTATGTGAATCTGTCATGAACCTGTGATCATCCAGAGTGTGCCCCATTCCTTGCACAGATCCTGCTGGAGATAGACACCAGTTCCACTGTGACCTTGAAAGGAAAAAGCAGGTTTAATCTGATTTAATGTCAGACAATGAGAAGAAAAATGGTTACATCTATTTATACAGTGTAGATAGTCATCTGGTTTCAAAAACGAGTGTGTGTTGTTGTGGTTGCCTTAGCAAGTGAACTCAGATGAAAGATTTGGCTCTTGTTTTATGCCAATGTTAAGGTTAAGGTACAGGTATTTGTAATGCCAACAAAAAAAATTTGTTGCAGACTGCTATAGTAACCTTTATGTTACTGTTCTCTTCCATACAGATGGCCTGCAGGGGAACCTCAAGAATGACAACCTGATTAAGGATGTAGGGGATAAAAAGCATTCCACTTGTGAATTTCTTCACTTCTATGACTCCTTATTTTAAATATTTTATTATGAAGGATAATAACGTACATTGTTACCTCTGGAGATCTACTCGTCTTGCCTTTGCTTTCCCCGAGTTTCCCAAGAAGCCTGACATCAGATCATTCCTCTCCTGCTGCCTCCGTATTCACTAGACCCCAACCAGCAGCCCTTGRACTCTCCTTCTCCACCACTATATAACGAAGAACTGCAACAAGAATCAGGTAAAAAAAAAAAAGAATTGGTTTTGTTTTTCTTCATTGTGCAAAATAATGTTTTCCCCCACATTGTTTTGTTATCTCTCTCACATAATTCCAACAATCTCAGTTGAAGACCTGACACTTCATTTAGTTTATTCACTGTGATAAATTCTCTTCTAGACCTTTTGGACTATTTGGTGTCTCCAGGTCCAGTCTGTCTAACTGATTTCAAAGTGTGCAGAACTTGAACATGTTCTTTAAAGGAGGGGTATAATGCAAAATTTACTTTTTTATATCATGTTTTGTTTCATTTCATTTCATTTCATCAAGTCATTTCCTCACCAAAAAGACACCCAGAGTGTTGCTTTGACTCATTCATGTGTGTTTGAGAAATCCTTGAAACTCCTCTGGTAGCCATGTGGAGCTGCCTAAACACTTGTTGCTACAAAGCACCTCCTATTTGTATAACACTTCTCCCTGGAGCTCAGACTGCAGTCGAGCTCCTGCCCCACAGAGCACCCATCCCCTGAAGCATTGTTGTGAAGATGTGCTGATGTGGGAGTGTCCGAAATGGTAGGAGGTTCTTAACAATACAGAAGCCAATTTTGAGGCGTTTAGAATCAAGTTTTTGGTATTTACAGAATTTTCACAACAACTGACTGAAGGTAACATAGTTACTTGATTGTGGACAATGCATAATAATAATAATGGTAAATGGTACTGAACTTATAGAGCGCTTTATCAAGTCCCTCTGGTCCCCAAAGCTCTTTACACTTACAGACATTCACCCTTGCACACACACATTCACACACTGATGATGGTAAACTACATTGTAGCTACAGCTGCCCTGGGGCACACTGACAGAGGTGGGGCTGCCATGCACCGGTGCCACCGGACCCTCTGACCACCCTCAGTAGGCAAGGCAGGTGAAGTGTCTTGCCCAAGGACACAACGACTGAGATGGCTGGACGGGGGATCAAACCAGCAACCTTCCGGTTCCAGGACGACTTCCCTAACCACTCCGCCACAGCCGCCCATAATAATACATTTTATTTATAAAGCGCCTTTCAGGACACCCAAGGACACTGTACAATAGCGACAAACAAATGTAGATACATTGAGCAATAGGGCTGTGCATGAGAAACAGAAACGAGGAGTACAGAACAGTCATATATGAAAGAACAATAACCAATCAATTAGCAAAGTTAGCAGTGATAAGCTAATCTGAAAAGATGTGCCTTCAGGCCAGTCTTAAACCGGGGGAGAGAGTTGGTGTWACGTAATCCATGGGGTAGTGAGTTCCAGAGCTGTGGAGAAGAGCGGCTGAAAGCTCTGCTCCCCATGGTGATGTTGTGGGCAAGGGGGTTTTAGAGTTGAAGGGAGGAGGCAGATCTTAGAGAGCGAGAGGGTGTGGAGGTGTTCAGGAGGTCAGTTAGGTAAGGAGGGACAAGACTGTGTATAGCTTTGATGGAGAATTTTGAAGATGATGCGGGATTTAACTGGGAGCCAGTGGAGCTGTTGTAGGACCGGAGTGATGTGGGCAGAGGATGAGGTTTGAGTGATTACACGGGCGGCTGAGTTCTAAAGCATCTGTAGTTTATGAAGGGATTTATTGGGGAGGCCAAACAGAAGGGAGTTGCAGTAGTCGATCCTGGGTGTAATGTGTACAAGGATGGCAGTGGAGTGGGGAGTGAGTGACGGACGGAGACGGTTAATGTTGTGAAGATGAAAGTATGCAGATCAAGTCACGTTGTTAATGTGGGATGTGAAAGAAAGTGTAGTGTCAAGGATGACACCTAGGTTCTTGATCTGAAGCGAGGGGGAATAAACAGAGTTGTTAAGCGTGAAGAGAAGATGTTGGGATTTAGAAATAGAGTTTTTTGTCCCAACAAGGAGGAGTTCAGTTTTGTCATGGTTTAGAGAACCAGTTATTGAGCTCACTGACGCAGTCAGTAAGAGTGGAGGATGGTACGGTGGAGTTCGGTTTTGTTGAGATGTAAAGCTGAGTGTCGTCGGCATGGGAGTGGAAATGGACACCAAATTTCCAGAAGATGTGGACAAGTGGAAGCAGATAAATTAGGAAAAGTAGAGTCCCGAGTACAGAACCTTGGGGAACACCAGTGGAAATGAGGGAATACTGGGAGTGGAAGGACTTGAGCTGTATGAACTGAGTGTGGTCAGAAAGATGGGATCTAAACCAGTCCAGGGGGTGTCTGAAATGTTGATAGAGATTAGTTGGTCGATGAGGATAGGATGAGAGATGGTGTCAAAGGCAGAGCTCAGTTTAAGGAGAATGAGTATTGACAGAGGTCATGAGTCAGCAGCAAGGAGAAGATTATTAGTAATTTTAATTAGAGCAGTTTCAGTGCTATGATGTGGTCAACCCCCCCCCCCCCCCCATATTGTTGTAAATACTATTGCTTCAAACATTATGAACCTATCTTAGGAGATAGGATCTTTGAACGACTCAGTTTGTTGAAAATCCCAAGGCAACTTTTATGCAGCTAAAAGAAGTGATTACTCTGTTTGTACCTACAACAACAACTGTATGACTATCTGTGTGAAATAAATACATCAATACATACAGCATGAAGCTCATTAAGTACGTTAGTAACACGTAACTCTGAGCATTCTGTCTTTACTGTAGTTAGCAGGATGGACATGTTCAACCTGTGGAATGATGACCCAGAAGAGGCTCTCTTGGATCTCGGCTTTGGCTGCGACGAGCCTGACCTCTCTGGAAGGATTCCAGTGCGGTTTCTCAGATATCAGTCACAGGCGAGAGGAATAACCCTTCAGTTATTTCTGGAGGCCCAAAACAACCGACTCGACGTTGAAAATCCAGACATCAGCAGTAAGTTATAGCTGTAGCAGTGGATTCATGTCAATTTTCAGTCATCCAGGTTGTGTTAATCTTAACAAATTAAATGTCACTTTCCTCCATCCCAAAGATATCATTGTTAATCTTGTAAGGTGTTTTGGTCACATCAGTCTCTGGATTATTTTATAAGGCTAAATGGGAAAAACCTGAGCACTTCCTCTGTTTAATGTTGGTATATTTTGTTTGACAATTGGCTTTTTTACTCTTCTGTCCAAAACAAGAACTTATGAGATTTGATTTTTGTACATGCAGTTCAAAAGTAAGTATTAGCATTGAATACCTCAGTGTTCACACCTCAATTTACCAATTAATGATCACTGTTTATGCTTGCAATACAATTTTCCATTATGTCCTTATATGTTTTCTCCTTCAGATCGTTTTAGGCAGATTGAAGTTCTCCAGCAAGTAACTACAGCATTTTCCCTGTTGGTGACATCTGGCTCTTCTCATCATCTCAGAGTCCCTCCAAGAAAAGACATGTCTCTTGATACCCAAGAGAAAAGAAAGAGAATGGGTATGCTATTGAGGCAAGCATCAAAGAAGTCACTTAATCAAATCCACAGAAATAAAAGCCTTGCGGTGCCTGTACCTGCTGCAAATGTGACGCCTGAGTCCCAGCAACTTCCATCAAGGCTTACAGACACACAAGTGCTATTAAAAGAAGTTAAACCTGGACCTCTGGAGACTGCGAGTCCAAAGACTTTGGAGAAGGATCAAGGAGTTTATTCAGGCCTTCAGACCTACCCTCACTCAGTTTCTTTGACAGCCTTGGAGGGACCGTTCAATCAAGTGATTCTAAAGGATGCAAACCCCCAAGCACATAGGCCTTTTCTACAAAAGAAGGAAAATCCAGGGCAAGCCAGTGAGTTGCTTGTAGTGGAAGAGGTACGTGTCGTTAATTTTACTAATAATACTTTTACACAGCATTCTTAAAATGCTTTAGTCTGGGTTTAAAGCTCTCTATTGCACTGAAACTAGAATTTTAAATCTTTCGAACCAAAGTTGTTTCTAATTAATGGCTTTAGACTGATTTTAATTGACTGATTTTGATTTAAATAACTATTAGTATAACAATTAGTAAAATATGCTTTCTTGCATAGTTGTCATGTCAAAATTGCCATTTAATACAGTTTCATGTATGTTTGTAGAAACATTGGATTGATGGGAAGACACTCACAGTGAGCTGCGTGGGAAAAGATGAAAACTTAGGTTGGTCTTTAATCGTGTTTCACATTACTTTTGTTTCATTGTTGAAGGCTGCAGCAGTACTTTTAGAGAATTGAGCTTACCTTTAGTTAATGTGACTGATTGAAGATTTTCTGTATGTATGCCAATTAATACATACAGAAATATAAAGTGAACTTTTCCAAAGGCATCTAATATAGATATTGATAGTTCCTTATTCATTAAAAAAATTCCCAAATTTAACAAAATACATCAGTAATATAAAAAGTACATTCTGTGATCACTTCTGTTTGCACTTTTTGTTAAGTGTGTAATTATGTCTATAAAGGTTATTTATTTTATCTACTAAAAGTTCCTACGGAGCCCGTCTGGTGACACTGGATATAAAAAATCTCATGGCCATGTGTTATTATCTTGTGGCCACAAAGTGAAAACTTGTGGTCATGAGATAATTTTGAGCCACCATGCTTTTTGAGAGATAGACATTGTTGAACACAGATTATAAGAAACATTGCTTTTGTGTTTAACTGTTCAAAGGTAACCTACCTCACACATATTATTATTATTATTATTATTATTATTATTATTATTATTATTATTATTAATGTATGTTTTTCCTCTTGCCCTCGGTGGAGAAGGACACATTTTTCGTTCTCCCCTACCTCCCCTATTTTTCCTGCTTGCTGTGTGTTATGTGTTATGTCTAGCTTGCTGAGTGTTTTCTTTGCATACTTTTCTGAATATGGTATTTTTATTTTTATGGATTTGGTTAGCTGGTCTCTTAATGAGATTTTGGATAAAACTTCTTCCATGGGAGAACAGGTCAAGGGGGGGGACCTTTTGTTCGACTGGGACAACTAGCTTGGCTGACTTGTGTCTGGAAGATGCTAAAGATTTATACATATTTGGATTCTGATCTCTGGATTTATGCTGATTGGACTTGTGTTTACCTGGTGCATTGTAAAACAGCGTCGGCAGCTATTCAGGCCATTTCTCAGCTGCCTGACCAGTATGAAAGGATTGCCGTACTTTCAGCACTCAGACTCCAGCCCTGTGTGAGCTGAGGCGCAGTCTGAAAACAGCTCTTGAGGGTCACGGGCCGGCTGCGGTCCCTAGAACTCACTGGCGAGATGGAATCGATCTTGGAGAAGGTGATAGCTTGGCTCGGCGGGAATGCCCACACCAATTTGTCTGACTGGATTYGCCACTTTGGGATGTACCAGCAGAAATTTTTTATGGCATATGCATTTGGCTCCACGATTTAGCCTTGGCGTGCTGACTATGTCAAATTCTGCCTGATGGTTTGCAAACAAGACACTCCTCATCCACCCCATATCAACACCTGCGACTTCGACTTAGGCTTAATTCCGACTGATGAACTTTATTCCATCAGGACAATGGCAGAATGTTACCTAGGCCATGGTGCACAGGCTCACATTACATTGCGCGCGCACACACAACACACACACACACACACACACACACACACACACACACACACACACACACACACAC
>NW_013952792.1:98710-101096 GCF_001266775.1 Austrofundulus limnaeus
CACACACACACACACACACACACACACACACACACACACACACCACAAAGACCACCCATCCCCTGCACTACACCTTCTCCACCAGCAAATGTGTTTTTGTTTGTGTCCCCCGCTCTGTGTATCGCGAGTTGTTTTGTTGTGCATATGATCTTATGTTTCTGATGTAAACACAGGATCAGAGCAATTTTTTAACTCAACTTTCCTATTGTGCATTTCCTGCTGTTAAAAGGTAGTGCCTAGTCATGATGTTCATTCATGATGATGATTCTTGCCCTGTTCAGGATCTATGGCTGCAAGACCTGGGGGCACTTGTTCTCCCATGTCTGTCTGTTTATGTTCTGTCTTGTGAATGGGTGTTCTGAAATGTAATATCCCCTTGGGATCAATAAAGTATTATCAGTCAATCAATCTAAACACTTCATCTTACATAATAGACTAATTATGAGATGAACACCCTAGATGTGTGTTGTGAAGCTGAATTTTTTACTGTGTTCCTGATTGTAACCAATTTAATAAAACAGAATTTTTTTTTTATCTAATGTCATCAGGCGTGCACCATAGTTTTGGATAAAATAAAGTAGGGAAAAGAAAATAAAACGGGGGAARGGGGGGGTAAATTATGTGATGAAGTCATAGTCATATATCTATTTTTAATGCTGTTAAATTTAAATWGCTGTGGGGAGCTGGTGCCTGTCTGCAGCAGTCTCTGTGAGAAAGGTGTGGAGAGATGGACAGGTCCATCCCAAGGATGCATAAAGACAAAACAAACTCTAGGGACAAAGATCCTAACATGCATGTTTTTGGTTTGCGGGAGGGAACTGGAGTACTCAGAAGAAACCCACGTACGCACGGAGAGAACATGCAAATTCCATTCAGAAAGGTCCAGAGCTGGGAGGGGAACCTGCAACCTTCTCGCTGAGAAGCAACAGCTCTAACAACTGCTCCATTGTGCCCCCCATGGTTGGACAAGTCTACTCAGTACCAGACAGAAAAGGTTTTTATGATCCTAACATATGATCTCCAGCTTATTTAGTCAATATGGGGTTTGATCATGTATAAAATAATGTTCTTCATAATCATTAGTTTTTTTTACATTTTTAATACAGAAACTTCATTGTAAGTTTTATACAAGTCTGTCCATACTGTATTAAAAGTGTACAAACTACATCTGAATTGCTTTCACTCTTATCTTTGATTAAGCCACACAGGTTGACTGCAGAACTGTAAAGCCAAACAATCTGTTGACTGAGAGTGTAAACCTGGGATTTGAAACATCAATAGATTGCTCAGACGGCAAAAATGAAGACGCAGACATCCTGTTTCAACAGCTCGACACTGAAAGGAAAGTCTACTGGGCCGAACCGATCCAGGTCCCTGAAGGCTTCGGGACCTTGGAGGATTCAGATGGATTTCAGTTTCCCAAAGACTCTCCAGCTTCTCCAGTATCATCWTCTACAGTGGAAAGTATGTCCCTGCCTGTGTCATCTGCACCGATGATAAAGACTGATCAGACTCCAAGACATTCTTCCATAGATGAATCTTCCTCCTTAACGTTTACTGAGTTATTGTCCCTGTCTGCCACCTCACAACTCAAGCCAACAAGTCACTCGGTTTCTGTTCAGATAGCTTCATTTCAGTCATCTCATATTGTTTGTAGGAAAGATGTTCCTTTCTGGACTGAGTCAAAACACACACAGCTCCAGAGTAATCTCAAATTAGAAACCTACACCTCTTTTTGTACCGTACAGAAATGGGCAGACCTGCAGATTCAGCGGAATGCTCTCATCAACAAATTAACACACGAGGGTCTCTGTACAATTCCAAACCATCAGGCTTTGAGTTCCTCACATGTTACACACCCACCTTCTGTGATATTCCCTTCCTTTCCATATTTTCCTTTGCTGTCGAAAGACTGGAAATCCCATAAATCTGTCACTGTGATGGCTGGAAAGTATGAGGCAGCACCGGTCTGTGTGGATACAGGACTTTGGTCTCGTGAGCAGGACGAAGGACTCGGTAGAAAGAATAATAAGCTTCTCAAGAACCATCAGACACCCACTGTGCAACGCTACCGTTCATGTGATCACAAGGGTAACCTCTCTGCTCAGAAGTGTTACGTTAATCATCACCAAACAAATCCTGTGAGTATTTCAAACTTCTACACAGTGTTCTTATTTATTTTTTTTGTATCCACTTAAATACTTTCAGTTTCATTTTTATAGTTTTTTGCAACTCTTTGATCTTCAGTTATCGGTCCAACGGGCAACAAAGACTTCAAAGGGTTTTTGTTGCCTTGTTTCTGGTCTTTTTGTTTGATTCTTCCTGAATTTTCTTTTTAGTGGTGCCTTCTCGTTAAAATAAGTTTTTCTTTATATTTATATATATA
>NW_013952792.1:101106-102787 GCF_001266775.1 Austrofundulus limnaeus
TATATATAGAGGTCAGTAAGTCTATTTGGACAAATCTTACTCAAACTCACTTGTTCTCATGTTTTGTTTTCTGCCAGTGAGTCTTCTTTACAGCGCTCTCTCTGATGCTGATTCTTATCTTCGTGTTTATAATTATTGATGTCATCAACTTGTGTTTTTCTACGTCTTTCTTCCCATAAAAAACTGCACTAGAACCAGTCATTCTGTGTTTTTCTGTGTCCCTATCTGGTCCTCTCCAACCCCAACCAGTTGAGGCAGAGGCCTGCCCATCCTGAGCCTGGTTCTGTTGAAGGTTTCTTTGAAGTAGAATGTCAAGGGAAAAGGTTGTGTGCAGAGCTGCTCGCTGACCAAATATGGAACAGGGGGTTTACGGATTAAGGTGTTGAGAATAAGCTAGCCGAGGTTGGGCCAGCTAAGATCAGAACATTCTGTTTGTGCTAGATGATTATACCTTGGAACTGTGCATGCGCATTTCTAATTCTGCTAATTACAATTAGCAGATTGCGAAAACGAAACGATTCAAAACACGTTTATTTTTAATTAAATAATATCTCCAGGTTATTCGATGTTTGAGCTGACTTTGGAGGGATTCAAACCACAGCTTTTTGCTTGAAAAGCAAGAACTTATCCTGTAAGTCATTAGTTCATTGATGCGCTTGTGTGATTTTTTGAAGCATCTGTACCCATCATCCTTTGCAGCTACACATAAAATAACAGTAAAAGGATGACACTAATTACAATAAAACATATAAACGATCAAAAAAGAAATACAATATAATTCTGCGTAAAATAAAATCATTTGTAATTTGCAAAATGGTCGACTGTCATTAAAGTCACAACCACCATTGTTTGCTTTAACCAATGCTGCTGAAACAGAGTAGAGGCGGAAGATGGGAAAATGGCCAAAAGTGGTGGCAGCATTGGATAGAAACTAACAACTTAAAATGATAAAACATTTGGGATAGCTGGACATTTGTTGGCTGCTGATTGGAGATAGTTTGAGTCTAAWGAAAGTAAGACTGAAGTCAGAACTTCCATCATAAAGTTGTCACACAGGGTTATTGGACCAACACYACCAAGCTGCTGACATCTGTATCCTACTGAAGCTCAAATAAAGCTTAATATTTCAAAAACTATGAATGGTACAAAGACCAAATGCCATAACCATTTTGGTTAGAAATGATCAAAGTCGACATGCAAATGCCACACAGAAAGGTTTACCTCTGTGCAGCCCAAGTGTCTTTAACTGTACTTTACTTTTGCTTGATCTGTCTAAAATYAATTGCATGTTTTATTTATGTATTGAGCCACACTGTGAAGTTTGTCATTACTACATATTACATGAGTATACAACTCAAAAAGTAAAACTCACAGTTTCTCCCCACAGTACTCTCGTGATGAGTTGGAGGAGATGAAGCTGTGTCTGCAGCAGTTTAATACTTTGTTCAGTAACATGGAGCAGAAGTTCTCTGAGGAGCGGGCAGCAGCTTACAGTGCTCTCTCTGATGCTGACAGGTAGACTGCTGAAAAACAAACCACTCTTCAAGTACAAACATCTTTCTTAATCAATAATTAGTGATGTTGAAAACAATTTTATAAGTAGGCAATCCACTTTATGATTGTATTTCAAAATAAACCAGTGAAATGATTTAATAGTATTAGTACTCAGCTATTTTTGTAC
>NW_013952792.1:103206-105100 GCF_001266775.1 Austrofundulus limnaeus
TCTCTCTCTCTCTCTCTCTCTCTCTCTCTCTCTCTCTCTCTCTCTCTCTCTCTATAGAGAGAATGTTCAGGACATAGAGATGCTGAGATCTGCAGTAAAACTGGAGGCTGAAGAACTAGAAATGCAGTTGAATGAGCTAGCCCATCAGTATGATGAAATGTAAAAATGGTAAATCAATTTTATTCTGTTTTTATTCACATTTTTCACAAAGTCCCAACTCCATTGGAACTGGGAGTTGTAAATTAAAAAATTGGGTTAAAATATAATACCAAGTAACAGGTTTTTGACTTCATTTTTAAATTATTTCCACACCTATACTGTTGCTCCATTTGTAAAACTATTGAAAAAATATCTCTCTTTTTAAATTCATACAGGCCAGAGGAGCTGCATTTTATCAGCATGCATCGCAAAATCTGCTGAAGAGCAGTGAGTTCCCCAACAGCCGTTTGGTTTTTCCAGCTGAAACACAAATCACTCGCAGGATCCAGATAATCATTTGTCTCACATGAACTGAGCAGCAGAGTAATGACATAGAGAACTTAAAATGAATTAAAATTATAACAATTATTATTATTATTTGTATTAATCGATAACTCGGACTAAAATAACAGCAGCTAGTTCTCCACTTCAGCCTGTTGTTTTAGGACAGTGAAAATGTATTAATAAACAGGACTGGATTCATTTATTCTAACAAATTCCTCCTGTAACCAGGTGTCTGTATATAAATCAATATGATGAAATCAAATTGAAATATTACATTCAATAGTCCACATTTATTTGTTTAAAATTTTTTGTTCTGGTAAAGTAACTGTTTATTTTTATACAAATTTGAAGGTTTATTTTTAAGAGTATTTTCTGTTTATTTAATTTGGACTGTGAGAGAGCTGACACAGTTTTAAAGGGGGTTGAGTGTGTAACAGAGGAGAGGATTACAACTGTTTCCTGGACTGGGTCTTGGGTTGTCAGTAGTTTGGACGACAAACAAAATCATTCAGTCGTAAAAAGAAGAATGGCTTTATTTATAGAGGGATATATGCCATCTCTCCCCATTAGACCAGGTTTTCCCCATAATGTGTTACAGTTAGCCCACATTGTTTTCAGGACACCACCTGGACAACCAGTGGTTGGACACCTGTCACTGACAAGACCAGCAATGACCAATACTCTCTCCTTTGGTTACAGCCTTTGTTCCTAAATGTGCGTTATTACAAATAAACTGACTTCAAAAATAAATCAGCTGATCTACATTTCATTATTATGTTCTGAGTGTTTCATTAAAATCCATTCAATATCAACAAACAGAGGAGGTTTGGTGAGTGGTCAGAAAATAGATGCATGGCAGATCTTACAGTCTGTTATGAGACACAGCAGGAATTATGTCATCAAGTTCACCAGAGAGAACGCTACTTTCTGCCCTTTGGTGCAAACAGATCAGTACCTTCTGTTTGACTCTCTCACTGGAAAACAAGCTCTCCATCATTTGAACCATGTCCCCACAAAGACAGAAGGGAAGAAAAAGGAACAGAAAAAAGATGTTAGTGGTACTGATTTTTTGTTAAGTTGAGATTTGAAAAATTTTCAAACTACCTGTGAAATTATCAGACTTTCCTCAACAGGTTCTTCAACCCTGGAAGCTGATTTTCAAACATACAGCGGGTAAAATAAGTATTGAACACGTCAACGTTTTTCTCAGTAAATATATTACTAGAGGTGCTAATGACATGAAATTTTCACCAGATGTCGGTAACAACCCAAGTGATCCATACATACAAAGAAATCAAACCATAAATGTCCAGAAATGAAGGTATTTGTAATAATGTGGAATGGCACAGGGAAAAAGGATTGAACACAATTTTACTGAAATTTATCTAATACTTTATACAAAAGCTTTTGT
>NW_013952792.1:106053-117731 GCF_001266775.1 Austrofundulus limnaeus
AGCTTTTGTACAAAGTATTAATTAGATAAATTTCTTCATGTGTTCAATACTTTTTCCCTGTGCCATTCCACATTATTACAAATAACTTCATTTCTGGACATTTATGTTTTGATTTCTTTGTATGTATGGATCACTTGGGTTGTTACCGACATCTGGTGAAAATTTCATGTTATTAGCACCTCTAGTAATATATTTACTGGGAAAAATGGTGAYRTGTTCAATACTTATTTTACCTGCTGTATATATCTGGACTTCATGTGAAAATGAGTCTTGCTCAACTGAGGGAGAAATGAAAACAGATGGACTGTATGGGTAAGGGATGTTAAAAGTTGTGGAAACTAACACTTGAGGACAAGAGGGACAGGTGAGAGCGGGCGGGGCAGGAATTAGAACTTAGAGTTCGAGAAATAGCGGAGAGTGAAAATACACAGGCTGTCTAAATGAAATAAAACAAAGCTAAATACAAGAAGCCCAAAATACAGAAAATACATCATATAACTAAAAAAGAGAATAAACTTTAAAATAAACACAAGAAACTACCAAAAATGTAACCAAAAGATGAAGATAATGGTACAAATGTTGGAGTGTTTTTTTTAAAGCTAGGCCAATGTTTTTAAAGTCTTTTTCAACAATTCTTTTAAAGAGATTAATGCAAATCTGTAAAAGCCCAACTTTTGTAAGAATATGTCAACAGACAACCACTTGCTCTCCTAATTTGTGTTCATTTTAATTTTGTAGAATTCTATAGTTCCCAAAACACGTGGTTGTTACTCAGTTTTATTTATATTGATATAGCCTGGCCCTTGCCTTCTTACACAGCTCCGCTCCGCTAGTTTCCCTTCACACCTCCATCTGGGACTGCCCCCATTGAGATGGATTTCACTGGAAGATTTTTAGCCGGGCCAATCAGAGAACAGACGCCAATTTTCTGCGCAGGTCTCCTTGTAGTTTATTTTACCTGGGCCAATGTTAGGAAAATTTTTCATTCATAAATGTAGATTCTTTAAAGCTAAGCCAAATATAGATTATTGGAAAAGTCACCTTAAAACATTTGGTGAATCTCTTAGTCTAATTAAAAACAAATYTGCTCAGTCTTAATACTTTGATTAACAACTTTGGTTTGGTTTAAACCTATTTTTTTTTTCAATTTATTCATTCATTTTAGTTATTTTTTCCCTTTTTTCCCTCTTATATTTAATATTGTGTTTTGTATTACTTATAACTCAACCTGTAATACCTGATAACTTAATGTGATGTTTTTGCCATGCTTTGTTTGTTTGTTCTTTATTTCAATTATTTTTTTACCTGGGCCAATCAGAGACCAGAACATAAATTTTCTGCGCAGTGTCTGCTTGTAGTTTATTTTACCTGGGCCAATCAGCAAACAGAAGGCGGAGCTTTGAATGACGTCGATGTTCTGCACAGTGTCTGCTAGTTAGTTTAGCATACGGCAGTGGAGGAATGAAGCCAGTCTGTGTTGATAAGGCTTCTAAATTAAAATAAATTTGTCTGACAAAGCAGCAGCTCTCATTTACAGTCGTCTCGTTCGGCTCTGTATATTTCTCCTCTCAGTAGGGTTTTTTAATTGAAATTATTTACAAACAAAACATGGCAAAAACATCACTTATCTCACAGATATCAGGTATTACAGGTTGAGTTATAAGTAATACAAACGAAAAATAAAAGAGGTTTAAACCAAACCAAAGTAGTTAATCAAAGTATTGAGACGTTGAGCAGATTTGTTTTTAGAGATTCACCATTGATAAGGCTGCAGCCATGTTYTGACTGCGTCTGCGCGACGTGTATTCTGAGCATGCGCAGTTCACACCAGGAAATGACTTTCAACAACCAGCTCAGCTGAAACACAGCAAAGCGGTTGTTGAGGCAGAAACATGGCCGGTTTGAGTAAACATATGACGGCCAAAAACTCCTGCTTGGCTGGCGGAGTGTTGTTGGCCGTTTACCTGTTGAAGCGCAGAAACCGGAGGTCCAAACAGAACAGGTGAGTGAGCGGTACTCGGTTCTTCTCTGGAGAAGTGTGGAGTAAGACGGTGCTGTCACTGACTGACATTCAGGAATTCAATCCGGTTTTCCAGCAAGGGTCTTGGCTCTTTATTCACGGAGCAGTTTAAAGCAATGTTCTGTATCAATAGTGTCAGTAAAGTATCCTGACACCCCAACAAAACACCACCTGGATTAATTTTAGTTGTTCTCACTCAAACTGAACTTAATAGTTTCATCAGATCAAATACTTTCAGTGAGTCTAGCAGTACTTTAAAATGTTTCGTTTGTTTGTGTTTTGCTAAAGCAATCAAGTTAAACGTATTTTAAACGAAACGCACTACACTGTGTATTGCACCTGCCTTTGAGTTTTGGTGGCAGGTGATGTGCGAAATTCGGTTCCCCTGTGAAAATCTGTTCCCCCTACTGGTTAATCGACATGACGTCAGACCAATCTACGGAGCCCGCCGGAGGGAGGCGCTCCCAACACAGGGGGAACAGATTTTCACAGGGGAACAGAATTTTGTACAACACCTGTTCCAAAGGGTGTTTTCAGTATAAGTAGCTGCGGAAATGCCTGTTCAAAAAACCTGCAAAAGGTTCCTGCGGTCATTTTGAACGTGTATGTCAAATTATTTGTCTTATAAAAGGTGACGGTAAAATACCTATCTGATCTGATCTGATCTGCTACTTTAGTGTTTGTTAGACAAGAAAAAAAAAATCCAAAATTCTGTTGGATACCAGGTAAAGGTTTCTTTAAAATATATTTCAACCTTTATTTTTGGAAATGCAACAGATAACAGTTTACTTTATAATCTGAAATACAYGGTTCCTATTTTCTTCATTTTATTTTCTGTGTATGACAGTAGTACATTTATGATGTATAAATTGTGCAGATTTTTAAACTTGTTTATATGCTTGCTTAGCATTTTTGTAACCTAACGTGGTTATACAAAGTGCTTTACAATGTGTTTCTCATCTATAAATTTACACAGGTGTCACTTTCTTTGAGATTTTTGCATTTAAAATTGTTTTCTTTCAACCCGTCTAAAGTCTGACCCACACTGACTTCAACAGATTGTGAATCAAACTCTCAGATCTGACTCACAAGCAGCCGCTACATGTTTTTGAATTGAATTGAATGTGTTTTTTTATAAAGTAGAGAAACACACAATACCAACATAGAAAGGATTAATGAAAAAGTAGAGTCAGGAAGACATGGCAAAGTGTTAAAAATCAAAGAGTAAATACGTCAAATGGATATAATTTATTTATTTKTTAATGTTAGGACACAGAACATAAYGAACAGGAAAACACAGTATTCTGAATCACACATAAAAATTCWTTTTGAAATCAAATTTCCTCTTCAAGAATTACTTATAAAAATAAGAGGAGGTGAAAGGTCGAGTTAAAAGGTGAAGGCGTCTGAGAAAACATTAACTAGAAAAGAAAGCTAAGGACAAACACTTTCAAATCTAATTTAGTGAAGTGTGACAGACGAAAGTCTTGTGGAGACACAAAGATGATGATAATGGGGTAACAGATGAGAAGTTTGACAAAAGGTGCTTTTTTCCATGTTTGTTTTAAAGATTTGAAAAACTTTAGTATCATGCGAAACCCACTTTTTTTAGTCATTAAATGTATTTTGTTGTGAACCTGAAGTCTGTAGAAGTGCAGAAAAGTTGAATTTAGTCTCTCCAGGTCATACCAAAGCATTACAGTTCCACTTTATATAGACCCCATCTGAATAACTTAAATGTGAAAAAGAAGGATTTGTCGTATGTCTCTTTTTAAGTTGTGTGAAAGCTCCCATTATAAATGAGATCTGGARTTGTTGGCAAACGATACAATGTTCCAAAGTCCAAGTCCTCTAAGATCTGTTGGTCCTTTTAACACAGAAATATCTCTGGGTCTTCTGAGATGCATGTTAGTTTTAGTTTTTTAGTTTAATTTAGTTTCATTTAGTTTAGTTTATTTCAAACATGTATACAAAACAAAAAATGATAAGAAGTGAAAACAAAATTAACATATTTGAAAAGGAATGGGTAGAACAAAGTGTTCTCCTATCCTCCCTGAAAGATATAATAAAAAAAATTAAATGTAAATTAGCTACTTTTATTGTTCCAGGTATATTTATGGACCACACTGTAATTGCTTTTCATGGGAAACAAATTCCTAGCCAGAAAGTCCAACAACATTACACCACTGTGATTAAGACTGAAGGCCCTATCAGAGGTTACACATCAGACAACAGCTCCTCTAATCAAGACAGTCAGCTCATTATGTATTAATTCATGTATAGTAAAAAGTATATCAAAGAACTGATACTTTGAACATTGATACTCTTTTCTGAAATTGATAGTTACGTTTTTATTTTTGCCAAATTTACAAACGAAAATATGTGCAGAATTCCTCTGAATGGTAGATTAGAAAGCGTTGCAGCTAAGCCAACTCTGCTTACGTGGTTTGTTGTTCAGTTTTGATGTGAAAGCAGATCTTTGTTTTAAGCAAATTAGTTTGACTTAGTTTTTCTTCGCAGTACAAAAGGAGCTTCTCAGCTTGTGCTGAACACAGAAGTAAGTTAACTTTGTTTCAAGTTCCTTTAAAATGTGACTGGCAACAATAATTAGCTGCAATTGAATGTGTTCCCTTTGGTCTCCTGTAGAAAGATGGAAAAAAAGACAAGGCAGCAGTGGATAAGGTTTTCTTCCTCCGAATCCTTCGGATTCTGCGGATCATGGTGCCACGAGTTTTTTGCATGGAGGTAAGGTAATCTTTAGTCAGGCAGTGTCTTTGTATTGTTGAGGTGTCGTTATAATTTTGTTATTGTGTAATCATTAATTATTATTATTTAATCTTAAATATATATATTTATTTTGTCTTATTTGTAATGATAAACTGAGGAACATTATAGTTTGACACATTTCTAAATGAATCGTCTTAATAATAAGTTAAAGCTCATCTGATGCACTTGTTGAATGAGAAGCAGCAGATTTGACTCTCAGCTAAGATGTTGGCTAAATTAAATTTGGTTACTTCAACCCCAAATGGTCCCTTTTGATCCAATCAGCTTTTGTTCTGTTTAAGGTCAGGTGCAAGTAGCAGTTCTCTATAAAATAATAACCCAGTGTGTGCACAGATATGTTTGATTGTAAAGAATGTCATCAAAAATCTCATGATTTAGATCTTGTTGGAAGTCCTTTAAACCCTTTGAATGCTTTGATTACAGTGATAATAAAGAAATATTTAGACATTTTGTTTGACATGTGGTATATAAAAGATAGTTTCTTTGACAGCAAAGTTTTGGGAGTTTGGAAACAACTGAATTTATTACATCCTACATATTAAGAGACCTTTGACACAGAAACATTAGCTTCGTAAGCAAAGGTCACAGTGAAATGAGACTTATCATATGAGCTGATCTGAGTGGACTTAAGGTCAGAATGATAAAGTTTTCATAATCTGCAGTGTCCTCACGTGTTTAACTGTAGTTGTGTCTTTGTGACAGACTGCCTATCTGGTTCTTATCGCCGCCATGTTAGTGGCCAGGACCTACTGTGATGTATGGATGATCCAGAATGGCACCATGATTGAAAGGTCAGAGTTTAAAATGGTTTTATTTACACTTCATGGCCCGAGAACTGTGTATTTGACGTCATTCTTTGCACTCACGACACACACACACACGCGCGCACACACACACACACACACACACACACACACACACAGAGTAAGCGCTTTCAGCTGCCTGAAAACAGTTGTAAGGACAACCTGGACATTTCTGAGTTGACCCACATGTGCAGAAGAAAATGTGACGTCTCATGCAGCACGCTGTGTTTACAGATATAAATATAGATGCTRCATGTTACCACGTGTGGATTGATTCTAATGGTGCGTTCACACCAAACGTGATTTCAGCGTCAGGAGCATCAGGTTTACATGCAAAGTCTATGGTGGACGCGCTTCAAGCAGCGTCGGGAAGTTCTGCGGCGCCTCAAGCGCGATTAGAGCAGCGCGATTTGAACTATTTGAACGATCTGAACATTCGACGTGTTTGATGCGCAAATCGCTGAAGTTAGAAAATCTGAACTTTTGCAGCTCGACTCGCAGCATCAACCAATCAGAGAGACTCCACTGTGTGACGTAGTGACATATTTCCCGCCGGGACAGTTTACTGAATGATGTCCACTAAACTGAAACAGATGGAGAGGAGCTCTTTAGCTGAAATCCAGTGCCTGCAGTCGGTGTCCTGACAGAGATATCCTCACCAATGCGTGGCAGCGGCTCATCAGACTGGACTCGGGACAAAAATAGTCCTGAAAGCGAGCTGTGAGCCTCTCCTGCAGCTCCTGGGTGATGAAACTCAGAATGTCTCTGAATTATCTGGTGAATTAATTATGAATTAATTATCTGATGAACGTGACATGCTCTTGCTCTCTGTAAATAAAGCAAAGCCACTTCCTCGTCTGACAATACACAGAGCCCGACAGAGGAGGGGGGGGGCGGGGCTCTTGCCGTACGAGCGCTTCAAGAGCTGTCCTGCGTCTGACCTCAAAGTGCACAAGCTTCAAACTTCAGCGTTGGCTACGATTTTGAAGCTGAAATCGCTTTCGGTGTGAACGCAGCATTAAGTTCTTGTGCAATAAAAATCCCAATGATTTTTTATCTGACGTGACTGGTCCAGTGTTTATATTTGGTCTTGCTGTTTGATGGCTCCACTGGCACAGAGTTTTATTTTAGGATGAGTAACGATGTACTAAAGGTTGAAACAAACACAAATATTAATCCCATCACATTAGCATCGATACGATCCATCTCTAATGTTGGTATCATGTTTTGATGTAGATTCTCCATCATCCAAGACATGGCAAACTCAAAGATTGCCGTTCTTGTCCTAAGATCCCTCTTTTGTCAGTGTTTGTTCATCTTTGTGTTTGTTTTGATTTACAGTGCAATCATCGGACGTTCAACAAAAGATTTCAAGATCTTCTTATTCAGCTTTGTCAAATTCATGCCAGTTGTAAGTGTTTCTTATGATATTTTCTTTTGTTACTTGTGGAAGTTTGTTTTGAATTGCTTGCATTTAATACATCAGAGTGGTATTAGAAGACTTGTTCTGCAGTGGATGAAGAGCTGCTTAAATAACAGGCAACAAATTATGGAAATGGGTGAATAATCACAATGTTTGGACATTTCTTATGGAGTGCACCAGGGGTCCATGTTGGAACAAAAACGATTTGTACATAATTTGAACAAGGTGTAGAATATCAAAAATGTAATTAGTTTTATTTGCAGATGAAAAAATTGTGAATTTTTTAACGCATTAAAAATATCGAAGCTAACATATGCTAGCTAAATAATGTTTTGTTTTTGGCTAAAAACAGAAGTAAGCAATGGAGCAAAATGGAAGTTTCCTTATGTTAAAAAGTGTAAACTGTGTTTGACTGTTTCATTTCAGATTGCTTTGGTGAACAACTTTCTAAAGTTGGGCCTAAACGAGTTAAAGCTGAGGTTTCGTGAGCGGCTCACAAAGAAACTGTATGACCAGTACCTTCAGTAAGTTCAACTCCACTTAATGCTGTTTATTCATTTTTAATTTGAATCCATAACTTTGAGTTCATAATTTGTTGTCACTTAAAGACCCAGTTATTTTTGTAAGTGATCATGAACATCGCTGCTTATTGTTTACATTTTGCTTAAACTAGCCAAAACGCTAATGAGTTTCAAGGTATCAAGTAAAAAAGGGAGTATTTTTCATACCTTAAAATGCTTTTAAGGTACAAAAATGTGGCTAAAAAAGAAAAGAAAAGAGCCATATGCAATTCATGAGGTCCTGTTATTGCTTACACATGTATTAGAAATTCTGCAGAATTGATATTGGTTATTTTCTTAAAGAAAAAGAAGACAAACAACAATCAAAGTGTAATAGCATTTTCTTCCCCTCATTTGTTTGTCAGTTCATGAACAAAAGCCTGACTTTTTTATTTTCTTGAATAGTTTTTCCATTAACTGTAAGAGAATAACCTGCTGTGGTTTTGGGTAAAGGATGATGGGAAAAACTCTCTTGGTTTCTTGAGTCTTCACTCTGTCTCTGCAGAGGTTACACTTATTACAAAATGGGAAACCTGGACAACCGGATAGCTAATGCAGACCAGTTACTGACACAGGATGTGGAGAAGTTCTGCAACAGTGTGGTGGATCTGTACTCCAACCTCAGCAAGGTACGATTATTACTTTATACTGTGAAGAACTTGTGTAAATGAATGCAGTTTTGTGTGTAACACTGATTGTACAGTCTGCAGGCTCACAGGATGGGCAAATAGAAGAGCATTTATGTTAAGAGTGATAAAAAAATCTTTATAATAAAAGTAACATGTTGAAGGAACGCATATTGTCTGCTGCCTATCATATGTTTTACCTCAGAATCCTGAAAYAAGTCATTGTTGTGTCTGTCCTCCAGCCTCTGTTGGATATCGGTCTGTACATCTTCAAGCTGACAAGTGCCATTGGTGCTCAGGTAAGTGGAATACTTTTAAATGTTTCCTAAAATCACTGGAAACTACTCTTTATACTAACTCAAGTTTATTTAAACCCCAACAAGTTTTTTTTAATTCAACTTTTAATTTCTTACATATATCATACACTTAATAATCCCCTGATGTAAACAGAGTCAAAGGGAGAACAATGGAATCAGACATAATAACAAAAAGCATGACAGTAGTTGTCATTTTGGGGGAGAAAATTGATCGTACGCAAATGAACTGTGCCTAAATATTCCAAAACTAACTGGAGAATTTCTGTAAATGATCGTAATTAATTGCCAATTTTAGGTGTAAACAAAAATGATGAATATTTACTGTTTTGGTATTTTCTGACATAATTTTACAAAACTCCCGGGTTTTTCATAGCATTATTGACAAGTATTGCAGCTTAGAAAACCACTCCACAACATTTTTTATGGCATAGTTTTCCTTCAATTATTTTTATGTGCCGTCCGTCTGTTTTCTTCTGCTTATCCGGGGTCCGGTTGCGGGGGCAGCAGCCTAAGCAGAGAGACCCAGACTTCCCTCTCTCCAGCCACTTGGGCCAGCTCATCCAGGGGAATCCCCTTTCATTCCCAGGCCAGCTGAGAGACATAAACCCTATTCTGACAGGATTAGTTTTACCTGGGGACCCCATGCTATTTGTAATAATTACAGAGATTGTCTGTGTTGTTAATCCCGTGAGAATCGGCCATGTCAGTAATTTGTAAATAAAAATCCCCCCGCAAATTACCTACCATAATTCGCTGAACTCCGAGGTCCTGTGATAATACTAGTCCAATGTGAATAGGCATCTCTGTGATTTGGACAGGAATGGACTGAATCCCATATGTAATTAGGCAGTTTTGGTTTTCTTGGTGCATTTTTATTTACTGTTGGTGAAGAACGGAGGCTGGATTGGAGTGCACTGAAAACCTTTTCGGTCCCGGGCCGGGAAAACCCGTTACGTTACGTGCGCCATTAGAAAAATAAAAAATAAAATTTAAAAATTAAAAAAAAAAAGTCTGAAGAGTGGGAGCAAAATCAGATGCAAATGGTGGCTCACTGTACGGTAAGAATTTTTTTTTTCTGTCTGTAGCCTTCTGGCTGATGTTGAATGTTGAGCTCTGGCCGTAGCGCAGCAGGCGCGTGCTTTAGGTAGTTGGTGCGCACACTCTCGCCAGCTGTGAAGGTGTTCACATGTCAACCCCTTTGGACGTTTACCTAATGAGCCTCAAAAATCTATAATTTTTAGCCGTACCACTCGTACCCGCGCGTGGGGATGGGGTGGGGGTCTGTCGGCCGTGGAGATGACAGTGCCTGCTGTAAGCAGGAGGAAAGGAGAGTGGAAAAAGTGGAGAACTTGATGTTTATGTTTTGTTTTTTGTTTTTTAACGTCTGTTCAACGCCGTGTTCAACAGACAACAACTAACTGGCTTCAATGTCACATTCAGGAAATGTCTGTAAATTTCAGGAAAATCTCAGGTTCTGGTTATCCCGTGCGAATGCACCACATAAAACACAGACATCGGGGGATAATTTATTTATTACATGGGGTCCCTAGGTAAAACTAATCCCTTCAGAATAGGGCTATAGTCTCTCCAGCGTGTCCTGGGTCTTCCTCTGGGCCTCCTCACAGTGCCATTTTTATGTGTCATAACAAAAAAAGTCAATTATTTTAGTTTAGATATTAAATAAAAAATGTAAAATTACTTAAACAACAGGGAGCGTCCTCACACTCCAGCAGCTTGCACACGTTCTCCATCATGGTGAACTGTCTTCTTGCACTATGTTGCTAAGGTCTCTACAAAAAACCTTCCTGACTCTTTTATCTTACAAACACAGACAAAGGCAGTGCTGTTTAAAAAATAATCCCAGCTGTTAGGTTGTTAAGAATGGTTTCTTCCATTAATTTGTTACCTTCAAAACCTTGACAGGTTCATTCTGTGTGCTTTGAATTGTGTTGTTACATTTCCACAGTGATGATCACTGTTGTGTTAAATCTTCCAAACTGCCGGTCAGAAGCTCAGTTTTAGGTAGTTTTTATTTAAATACTTTCACCAATTCAGTTCTGGTATTTAACAGAAATTAATAAATTTGACAGAGCCTATTGATTTTTATGGTGAATGAACAGATTGATGAATATGATTTATTTTTTATTATTTTAAATAACATTTGAAGGTGCTGTGTCAAACTCCAGACTGAGGAACCATCAATAGCGCAGCATGAGATGAGAGCTTTCTAAATTTAAATAAAATGGCATGTTTCCAATTTAAATGTTGGTTTGAGGTTAAAAAGGATGTATGTTACTGATGTTATTTAGGTGAAAAATAATTCTGTTGATGTTGCATTTTTTGCTTAACAAAACTCTTTCATTAACTGAAATTCCTGCAGGGGAGAATTGTTTCATTAAATTGTAGTTCTGTGAACATATTGTAAATTCAACAGGTTAATTATCAAACGGCTTCATTGCCTCTAAACAGGGTCCAGCCATCATGATGTCCTACCTGCTGATCTCAGGACTGTTTCTGACCAGACTCAGGAGGCCCATAGGCAAGATGACTGTGTCTGAGCAGCGCTACGAAGGAGAGTATCGTTATGTCAACTCTCGCCTTATCACCAACAGGTACAGAAGCAGCATCCTTTCAGCTCATAAACGTAGACACATATGAACTGCAGGGCTAAAATCTGACCAGTTTTTTTGCTTTAGTGAGGAGATTGCCTTTTACAATGGGAACTTGAGAGAAAAGCAGACCATTCACTCCACGTTTAAGAAATTGGTAAGTACAATTCAGTAATTGTTCTCACACTATGTGGATTTGTTACCCATAATGCAATGCACTATCAGGTCGTGTGGCTTCCAGGAAGTCCACTCCCTGCTGCTGAAAATAGTTTAAATCAGCAACAGGCTGAAGGCAAAGTATCAGTCTATACAGTGTGGAGAACAAGTATTTGATACACTGTTGATTTCAGGTTTTCCCACTTGCAAAGCTTGTAGATGACTGTAATTTTTCTCTTCAACTGTGAGTGATGGAATCTAAAACAAAAATCCAGAAAAATACAATGTATGATTTTTTAAATAATTAATTTCCATTTTATTGTGTAAATAAGTATTTGAACATCTATCAAACAGTAAGAATTTTGGCTCTCACAGAC
>NW_013952792.1:119921-126800 GCF_001266775.1 Austrofundulus limnaeus
ACCCCTTGAGGCGCGTTCGCCATAGACTTTGCATGTAAACTGGCAGCTCCTGCCGCTCAAAACGCTCTCGGTGTGAACGAGCCATTCCACAGCTCTCTGGTCTTGGGCATTGTGGAGATGCTGGAGTCTGATTGATTGAGTGTGTGGACAGGTGTGTTTTATACAGGTAACGAGTTCAAACAGGTGCAGTTAATACAGGTAATGAGTGGAGAACAGGAGGGATTCTTAAAGAAGAACTAACATGTCTGTGAGAGCCAAAATTCTTACTGGTTGATAGATGATCAAATACTTATTTCACACAATAAAATGGAAATKAATTATTTAAAAATCATACATTGTGTATTTTTCTGGATTTTTGTTTTAGATTCCATCACTGACAGTTGAAGAGTACCTATGATAAAAATTAGTCATCTACAAGCTTTGCAAGTGGGAAAACCTGAAAATCAATAGTGTATCAAATGCTTGTTCTCCCCACTGTATGTACTGTAAAGTTCCTGTGTTTTTCCCCTTATGCTGCAAGTATGCATCACACAGACACACACACACACACACATGCGCTAGTTCTTCTATCCTCATGGGGACTTTGCATAAGATTTCCTGACCATGGAATGGACCCAAAATTTGTTTGTTCTCTGAACCACTTTGGTTTTACTTTAATCTCATGTCACTTTGCTTCTTTATGCTGAAAAAGATATTATTCACTACCAAACCTTTCTTGGATGGTGGGAGAATTTATTTGTTTTTTTGGAGGATGTTTAGGTACCGTTCTTTATTCATATCTGAGTTTGTTCCTCAACTCAGAGAAAGTTTTAAGTTTCGGTTTGAGCTGAGGAACTCAACAGCTGTTCCACTCACACATCATGTTGGACAAATTGAGAAAAAGTTATATATTTTTTAAAGACAACAGAGGGTTTCACATTTGTGATATTATTTATTTATTATTTGTTTCTACTCCAGGTTGACCACTTACATAACTTCATCTTCTTCCGCTTCTCCATGGGCTTTGTGGACAGCATTATTGCAAAGTGTAAGTTGAGAAAACACAAAATTGTTCGATCAGCCATTAGAAAAAGATAATGAAAATTACATCTGCAACATTTTTTCCTACATTGCTTCTTCAATGATAGAATTTTGTTGAACCTAAAAACATGATTTATTTTTTTTCTAATTTGCTAAATCCCTGTTCCTTTGCAGATGTGGCCACTGTGGTGGGATACCTGGTGGTTAGCCGGCCATTTCTCAATCAGTCTGACCCTCGGCACCTTCACAGCACACACTCTGAGCTGCTCGAGGTGAGAACAAGGCAACAACAGCTATAATGACCTGACTGATCTGGTGCTGTAGTTTAGATTTAGTTTGTCATTTGGCTGGAAACGTTTTGTAATCCTGTCAGCTTAAAGTTAGCACTGTCGCTCAACAGGAAGAACGTCCTGGGTTCAAGCTCAGAGTTGGGCTAGGGGTCTTTCATCTGGAATTTGCATTTTCTTTTTATGTTTGTGTGGGTTTTCTCCTGACAGACTAGTTTCCTCCCACAGTCCAAAAACATGCATGTATAGGTCGTCTTCAGGCCCCGGCCTCTTTTGAAAAAAGAGGTCTGTGATCTCGAGGGGATCTGCCTGGTTAATTAAATAAATAAATGTGTTTATGTAGCTGATGAAGGTATACAGTGAAGCCCTGATTTTCACAGGGGTTACGTTCTTCAAGTACCCCTGAATTGTGAAAAACACAAATATTGGATGCAATCCAGAAAAGGCCTATGGTGCGTTTGAGGTGACCTCGTAATAACACATGAGCTAAGGGTATATATATATATACGCACACACACGTTAGTATTATGTTACAAAATTTGTTAAATTTTTTCATAATAATTTGGCTTGAAAACTCACAAAAACACAAGAGAGAATAAAAAAACAGATGTTCTTTACTGTCCTGTATTTCAGTTTTTTGCAATATTACAGGTATTACTACAAACTACAAGTAATGAGTTTCCATGAAGAAATTCATGAAAGTCTGCATTTGCAATCAGTGAAGTGCAACTTTGTGGGACTTCACTGTGTAAACCTTATTCTGCATCATTATTTATAATTAGTAGTGACACCTTTATTTAAAATAATGTCTCACCTAAAGAACAAACAGATGTAAAATAGTTTGTAGTGATATTCCACAGTTTAATAACAGAATTATTTGTCTGGCTGCCAGGACTATTATCAGAGTGGCAGAATGCTCCTGAGGATGTCCCAGGCTCTGGGCAGGATCGTACTGGCTGGAAGAGAGATGACCCGTCTCTCTGGGTGAGTTGATCAGAATAATGTGAAAACTGCAACACAAACAAAAACAGTCTAATGTGAACGACTTTTACATGTTTTGGGAGAAAATTTAGTCTCTTCTTAGAGAAATGTTCACTTCTGACAGGAATCATTATTGTTGGTCTTTCACTTTTCCATCATAGAGAAAATCAGGTACCTCAGCTGTGATGAACTCTCCTGACTCTGAGTCAATTCAGACGAAAAAACAAACATTTTGCTATACAACAAAAAGTTTAAATGGTCACAAAATAAGTATTGTTTGCTGATTTGTCAAATGACGCCCCCCAGTGGCAGAAATGATCATTAACTGGACCTTAGAAAATACCTCGTTTTTCCTTTTATTAAGTAGCTTTATTTTGCTACATGTCTGTCACTCATGCTTGAACATTACAGTAGACTAATTAAATTATTAGGTGTCATGATAGCACTCTTCAAAGTGAGTTGACAAGTAGCTGCAAAAATGTTTATTTAGTGAAAATAATAAAATCAATTCAAAATACTATAGTATAAGTACAAGTAACCTCTGGCTTCTGTAAACCTGATTTTATTTGTTTGATGCAGTGATGTCTCGTATATACAAAAAAAATCTTCTTTGTGCTTGGATTGAAGCCATGGGTCCTCCCTTTTATTTTCCCTTTTCATTTAAAGAAGCAAACAAAAATGTGAACTGTTGGGGTTTTTTACATTTCCACTGAGCAAGATGAAGACTTGTTTTTTTTTTTTTTTAGCACACAACCACCACACTACAAGTTTTCCGTCATTTATTTTCTAACACATTGTTTCTAACCCTGGTCCTCAGGGCACACTGTCCTGCATGTTTTAGATGTTTCCCTGCTTCAACACAACTGTTTCCAATTGATAACTGATTAACAGGCTTTTGTTGAACTGCAATCATCTGAATCAGGTGTGTCAAAGCAGGGAAACTTGTAAAACATGCAGGAAGACCAGGGTTGGGGAAACACTGACAATAAATATACATAATGGACATAATGTTTTCAATTTCTGACAAAAACAGAAAATAAAAAGGTAGCTGTAAGTAATCGGTTCTTCTAGTATCTGAAAGTGAACTCAGATTTGTGTCTCTTAGATTCACAGCTCGAATTACCGAACTGATGTTGGTTCTGAAGGAACTGAATGCTGGTCGATATGAGCGGACCATGGTTTCCCAACAGGAGAAGGGTATGCAGAAAACCCAACATGAAATAGTTTTCATAAAAAAAACCCGAGCTTAAGCTGTGAAACTTTGTTGGTTTGTTCCGTTCACCTCAGAAACAGACACTGCAGAGAAAAACATCCT
Organism: Austrofundulus limnaeus; assembly: GCF_001266775.1. Lineage (NCBI taxonomy): Eukaryota > Metazoa > Chordata > Actinopteri > Cyprinodontiformes > Rivulidae > Austrofundulus > Austrofundulus limnaeus. Next base: position 123,525 of record NW_013952792.1, read on the forward strand.
GGTACCTGGAAGTGGTCAAATTATTAACAGAGATAACATCATCAAGTAAGTTCCTTGTTGTAAACATGAATATAAATCAACTTACAGCGGGTAAAATAAGTATTGAACACGTCACCATTTTTCTCAGTAAATATATTACTAGAGGTGCTAATGACATGAAATTTTCACCAGATGTYKGTAACAACYCAARTGATCCATRCATACAAAGAAATCAAACCATAAATGTCCAGAAATGAAGTTATTTGTAATCATGTGGAATGGCACTGAGAAAAAGTATTGAACACACTTACTGAAATTTATCTAATACTTTGTACAAAAGCCTTTGTTGTCAATGACAGCTTCAAGACGCCTCCTGTATGGAGAAACTAGTGGCATGCATTGCTCAGGTGTGATTTTGGCCCATTCTTCCACACAAACAGTCTTCAAATCTTGAAGGTTTCGTGGACCTCTTCTATGAACTCTGATCTTTAGTTCTTTCCATAGATTTTCTGTTGGATTCAGGTCAGGTGATTGGCTGGGCCATTCCAGCAGCTTTAGTTTCTTTCTCTGAAACCAACTGAGAGTTTCCTTGGCTTTGTGTTTGGGCTCATTGTCTTGTTGAAATGTCCAGCCATGTTTCATCTTCATCATCCTGGTAGATGGAAGCAGATTTTTATCAAGAATGGCTCTGTACATTTTTCCATTCATCCTTCCTTCAATTATTTGAAGTTTGCCAGTACCATATGCTGAAAAACAGCCCCACACCATGATGTTCCCACCTCCAAACTTCACTGTTGGTATGGTGTTTTTGGGCTGATGTGCAGTGCCATTTGACCTCCAAACATGATGTGTATTCTGGCATCCAAACAGTTCAATGTTGGTCTCATTTGACCAGACTATATTCTCCCAGTATTTCACAGGCTTGTTTAAATGTTGTGCAGCAAACTTTAAATGAGCTTCAACATGCTGTTTCTTCAGCAGTAGAGTCTTGCGTGGTGAGCGTGCATACAGGCCATGGTGGTTCAGTGCATTACTTATTGTTTTCTTTGAAACAATCTTACCTGCTAATTCCAGGTCTTTCTGAAGCTCTCCAAAAGTGGTCCTTGGCTCTTGGACAACTCTTCTGATAATTCTTTTCACTCCTCTGTCAGAAATCATGTGAGGAGCACCTGGTCGTGGTCGGTTTATGGTGAAATGATGTTCTTTCCACTTCTGAATTATGGCCCCAACAGTGCTCACTGGAACCTTCAGAAGTTTAGACATTCTTCTGTAACCGATGCCATCATTATGCTTTGCAACAATAAGGTTGTGAAGGTCGTGAGAGAGCTCTTTACTTTTACCCATCATCAGATGTTTCTTGTGTGATACCTGGCCATCATTTGGGACTGAACCAGCTGATATTAACTTGCACTGACAAGGGGCAGGCTTGCTTTCTAATTACTGAGAGAGTTCAGCTGGTGTCTTGGCTTTCCACCTTTTTACACCTCCCTTTCTTCATGTGTTCAATACTTTTTCCCTGTGCCATTCCACATTATTACAAATAACTTCATTCATCTGTAAAATGTCTTCTGTCAAATGAATTTTCAGCTGTTTTCATTCCTTAGATTTGATCATACTCCACTAGCAACACCCAATGGAGACATTCTGATCCAAGACCTCACATTTGAGGTAACGTTTTACAATTTATTGCCCCATCTTGACCAGAAAAATTCAGTAAAGTTTTTTTTACCCCATGTTTGAAATGACACATTAATATTAGTTTTGTTGCAGACAGTGTTATTATTGACTTTGATTTAATAACATCTGTTGGTGTAGACTCTCAGGCATCTGGGTCATTATGGTCTCGGGTTCTTGAATAGAGGAAGTTTTATATCTCTTGACTTGGTGAGAGGAAAAATGTTTTCAACAAACAATAAATAAAGTTGGTTTACTTTCTGTTCAAACACCTAGGAGTTATTGAAATGTGGCCACCACCTGAAAAGTGTAAAACTGAGATTTCCACTTGGCAAACTAAAAACTCTGCATCAATTTAAGAAGTAAGGCAAGGAAGTTTGTTATCTGCTAAAGTATACTTTTTATTTTTTTCTTTAAATTTTATTTATTTGCTTTTACTAAAGTAACAACAACAAATACAAGTATGCAGGAAACTGTATACAGAATGTTCGTTCAACTGTTAGGAGTCATTTACATTAAATAATAATAATAATAATAATAATAATAATAATCAAACAACCAAATAAAAAAATTAATTATGTCACACATTATGTTTTGAGCGCCCAGAGATGTTTGGATCAGTAAGACTGTTTTCTGTCTCATTATTCAGAATAATTTTTATTTTTAAATCTTACTGAGAGAGAATAAGAAAAGAAAGAAAGGGAGACCTAAACAATAGAAGGATGTCTCAGGGAAATGTATATTTTCCATCTCTTCCAGCAGTGTTAAAGTATTTTCAAAGTACAGGTTTACTAAAACTTAATAATTAGATGTGGTACAAACTGAGATTCACCTCAAACTCTGAGCATGAAATCTTGCAATATTCTGATTTTACACACTTTTTAGGTTTGAACGAAACAATCATAAGTAAGACATGATAACTTCTTTTCCTCTTTGTATATTCCAGGTGAGGTCCGGCACCAATGTTCTTGTGTGCGGACCAAATGGATGTGGAAAGAGCTCGTTGTTCAGAGTGCTTGGTGAGGTAAGGGTTAACTACTCACASATTGTGCGTATGATCTCTGAGTCTCCTGCTTCAAGTAAAAACCACAATAGAGACCTGTTTCAGCAGTTTCTCTGTTCATTTGCTGCAAATGTGTGAAAAAATCTAATAATACCCGGAGAGAAACATGTTGATCAGATTATGCTAATAGTTTAAACCCGTTAGCTGCTGCACTCATCCAGCTACCAAATCCACACAAAAAGTTTCTGAGAARTAAAATGAAGTGCAGTTTTAAAAAAATACATTAGATTCAAATTTACTTCAGTTTACAAACATGTAAATAATGTTTCTGCATAAATATGTACATTTATTAACAAGAATTAAAAGTTAAAGCTTWTCTAAAAATTTCAACATACAATCAGATCATAATGAAGTTCTTATTGTTTGTTATGTAAAGAAAGCAAATGGAAGATTTACTCAATAAACTGTATTACTGAGCACAAATAGTAAAACTAAAGACTTTAGAGTAAAAAGGTATTCCCAGCTTTGTGGAAAAAATTAAAAATGAAATCTTTCTGAATTACAGATGTGGTGGTTTTGAATAGTTTTTTATTTATTTATTGTCATATTAAAGCTCTTAT
>NW_013952792.1:127661-132641 GCF_001266775.1 Austrofundulus limnaeus
CACAAGGTCTTGCCATGGATATTTTGTGGGTCAGAAGATAAAAAGTTTGGGAACCACTGCTCTAGAACTGTTTAGAATTTACTCAGCGATTAAATAAGTTTAAAATTKAACTGTTTTTGTTTATATTTGCTCCCAGCTGTGGCCTTTGTTTGGTGGAAACTTGACAAAACCAGAACGAGGGAAGCTTTTCTACGTTCCACAGGTAAATACCTGCAGGTTTTACAAACATATTTCACCTTCATAGATGTTTAGATGAAATTCARCTTTGTCTGTTAGTAAAATATCTTGTGAATAACTGAACAGATTGAAACTCTCAAAGAACTGTGGTCCTATAAATGTTTTTTGTCTTGAAAAACAGATTCTGATTTCAGTGATTCAGTTAAAAGACAAATAAAACTGGAGCCGACATTTAACTTGTTCTTTAAAAATCAAAAAGCTGTTGAGGTTTCCACAGCCAGCTGTGTCTTTACATCTGTTCCACTAAATGTTTGCTCCTCCTCTGTTGTTGAGTTTCTGTAAGAGTAGAGAGAGACATCATTATTTACTCATTTAGTCTTCAAACACCTTCAAATCACAGTTGTTGGTGCCAAACTGCATTAATGTTTACATCATCTGTTGACGAAGAAAAACGGTCGAACTAAGCGAAGCACTTTAATAAAAGCAGCTAAATGAAGTTTGTTCAATGAAAGTTTAGTAAAGGTTTTCCTGTCTTTGTGACTGCAGAGACCCTACATGACTCTGGGCTCTCTAAGGGATCAGGTCATCTACCCCGACACTGTAGAAGAACAGAGGAGGAAAGGCATCTCTGACCAGGTGGGCCCAAAGGACACGCCTACATTTCCTGTCACATCGTCTGCGCTCGTCTGATCAGCGCTGTGTTTTCTGAGAGCGCAGGTGTTGAAGGAGTACCTGGACAACGTTCAGCTCGGTCACATCCTGGACAGGGAGGGCAGCTGGGACTCGGTCCAGGACTGGATGGATGTTCTCAGCGGAGGGGAGAAGCAGAGGATGGCTGTAAGGACTAACKCTTAGCTGTTGTAAAACAGCTCGCCTRTATGTTGTTGTTTTTCCTGTTTGTTTTRATCWATTCTAACATTMYTGATGCTTGATRTGTTTCTAAATGTAGATGGCCAGACTGTTCTATCATAAGCCTCAGTTTGCCATTCTGGATGAGTGTACCAGCGCTGTGAGTGTTGATGTGGAGGACTACATCTACAGCCACTGCAGGACGGTATGATTCTAACACCGTGTCCTCAGGAGCATCATGTAACGAGATTTAATCCTCTGAAGAGCAGATCAGAACGATGCTTACGTACTGTAACCCAAGCTTCTGAGTGTAAGCTCCGCCCTCTAAGGCTATCACTGATGGTATCCCTCGCGTGCGAGGGATACCATCAGTGATAGCCTTAGAGGGCGGAGCTTACACGAAATAGAACAGTCAGTTTGAAGCAAAAARCCATCATTGCTGTCTAAGCACTTTTTATCAAACTTTTAACCAATCACACAGCACTTTTGTATGCGGAGGGGCATGAAAAGTTCATCCCGGGCCTTATGACAAGAAGAGACGAGCGACACGAGGCTGAGAACAAACTGAGATTTTTGTTGCATAACTGCATCCGTGAGAGCAGATTTCAAGGGTCTTTGTTTTGTCATCTGAAGTTAGAGTCAGAAAATGTTTATTTCTATTATACGTTTTTAAAACATGTCAGGAACCATTGAATTTGAATTCTGATATTGTCATATAAATTACTTTGAAGTACCGTATTTATTCAAGCATAATACGTAAAATTAAATCCATAAAATCATCCATAAAGTTGGGCAGAGTAGTACTATACTCGGATAAATATTTTTACTTGTGTATTTTAACTGAAATATCGGTTTCATTCACAAGATGCCCGAGTCCGGAAATGAGACCGTGTCGTAAAAAGCAGTTGAAACAAGCTTACCTCTGACACTCCTCCGTGCTTCAGAGCGAGATAATAACAGATCCAGGCAGGCGATATGATGTGAAAAAAGGGGAAAAAAAGTATTCCTGCACCTCAGTAATGATAGCGAATTAATGACATTAGCGTGTGACCGGGCCGCTCCTCGAACAACAACAAACACATGTTCGTCTGTAATGGCTRCCGTCTACCGGTGTTCTGAAAAAGTTTGTATCCCTGAAAAAAGTTTCCCCACCAGAGGGGGCGCTCGCGAGTAGGAGGTAATCTGCTTTTCCCCCACAAGATGGCCCAAATCTCATGTGAAGTCTCTGACTTTTGTGTTGGCGCCTCCTGGTGGACTATGTGTAAAATGCCAGAATAAAATGATGCTGCTACAGCTGATATATATTTGTTGTCAAAATACCTTTTAGTACATATGTTGTTAAAATAAAATGAGCAGTCATTTTACTGATATGTATAAAGATTGCAAAGACTGAAAAATCTTGAAGTCTGTATGAAATTGGAGGTAGTTTGAGGATTAAATTGGGGGTCGTATTATACATGAGATCTATTATACACTAATAAATATGGTACTTTTTCTTTTATTCGCAGGTGGGCATTACCTTATTCACAGTGTCCCACAGGAAGTCCCTGTGGAAGCACCACGAGGTAATCACTGTTTTGTTTAGTTTTTTTTTTTTTCTGAGCAATAATATATTTTACAGTTGAACCCATTTGCCCTTGCTGCTGCTTTTATCTAATTATTTCTTCTTCTCTGTCATGAAGTACTATCTCCACATGGACGGCAGAGGGAACTACGAGTTCAAGCCRATCACAGAAGAGACTGTAGAGTTCGGCTCCTAAGCAGCCGATCAGAGCCACGCATGCACTGTTCTGTTCAAAACCATCCCGTCATTTTTTTGCACTCAAGAAGTTAGAACTAAACCTCGATTAATAATGATTTTTATCGTTTATAACTTAGCCTTTTCTCTTTGTTATTTAACTTTATTTCTGTATAATCACAATAATTTTTATTATTATATTTTGGGTTGAGATCATTTGAAAATTAAACGGTTGTGTGTCACATATTAGGTGTTTGAGTAAAGGTGGGGGTGTTTGCACAGGTTTTGGACCGGAGGGTCAACCTACAGTGGTGTGTTGGGTCCATTTKTCCAACTGGAAACAGTGAATATGAAGCCAGACTGACCCTCCTCCAGCTCAGTTGTAAAATATGCTAAAAATTCCCAACAGAATCTCCTCCACTCCTTTATGTTGAAATATTTTAACATGAGTTGGAGTTAGTTTCTATCATTCCAAATAAAATAACAGAAAATAATGTGTTAAAAATGACTTTAAATTTTGAATAAAGTGTAAAAATTCTACTTTTATTTAGACCAAATCATAACAAACACTAGATGGAGTTTTAAGGAACTAAAGAAAATGCTTGAAACTAAATATAAACACAATGAGCAAAACTACAAACTAACACAACCACATTCTGGTGTTTTCTAGAGTTCTCATCCAGTAATGAAGCTGATCTGAAGCACATTGTGGAAATGTTAGCGTGTTGAACGCATGTTAGGCTGGTAACCAACTACTGAGTGACTGAACCAATAACATCAAGATATTAAACAAAGTAGATTTAGGCAAACGTCTCAGTGAGCTGTGGCGGTTCATTCAATATTGCGAGAAAATGGTTAAAAGTGTTTGTGAACAACTGAACAGTGAGCTGTGTAAACACACCCAGTTTTTTAAATCACAGCCTGTTTGTTGTGCTCGGCTTGTAAAACTCTATTCATGGCTGCGCACATTATTTTGTGGCCAACATTCATTCACATTGTACCCACCTCTGCTACCCACCCCCCTCCCCTTCTGATTTCTCTCAGAGGAGAGCCTATATTACTTCTCGTAAGACGGTTGGAGACTGTTTTGTAAGAAGTTTGTTGCGTAAATATGTTCAGATTTATGAGACGAGCCTCTGTGACTCAAACGAGGAAACTGAGAATCTCAGAGAAAATTTCGAGACATTTTGGAGGCTCCCTCTTCACCGGTCCCAGTTCAGTCTGGTCTGGTTTCTGTAAAACTCATTAACTTTACTCATTGTGTTACCGCTTTCATATCAAGGTGTTYGTTTCAGATTCACATCAAATCTTGATCTACTGTCTGTAGTTGCAAGAATTTGACAGTTTATATCACAACATTGTAATATTAAATGGACATTTATTTATTTTTGAGAGGGGGTGGCGGGACAAGTTAGCTCCACAGTCATTTCACTAAAACCAGCCGTTAACTTAAACACTAACATTTCCACACTTTAATAGCCTTAAACAACAAATACAACATTTCTTATCAAACAGACCTGACTCCAAACCTTTATTAGAAAGGTTTTGGGCTTGTTTGTTTGAAAGTGTATAAATCCTCAGACCTGCCATCTTTACTCAGCTCCTGAACTGTCTCTTTGTTTTTTATAGTAACTTTGTTTTGGAAAAGGAAACCTGCCTTAACTGTATTTGGGTTTTTATATGAATAATAATGGCATTATGATGAAATCCGAATTTAAAAATATATAAAAATGTTAGATAAACCAGTTTTCATTAAAATCTGTCTTCCTTTGTGAGTCTCTTTACTCCTGTGTACTGTAAGTGTTTGTGTTGTTGATGTGACCATTTCTCACTTAAATGATAACTTTTAGGCTCTTATCTGATGCTAATTTTAGAATACCCATAAGTTTCTTTTTCATTTTAACATATTTGTATTAGGGCTGTCAACTGATTAATATTTTTAATCTGATTAATCCCAAAGTAGCTGTGAATTAATCATGAATAATCTTAAATTTAATATACATTTCTATTGCATATTGACAAAATGAATTACTTGAGTTATTAATTAGTTTTTAATGTTTTTATTTAGAAAACAAATTGATGCTTCGACAGGATTTTCTGAATATAAAACAGGACCTAAAAATGCTCCAAACATATTTGAGATAGTCAAATTTAGTGCAGAATAATGAGGTTAAATCAAGAATTCAAGGATTTTCATTTCAAATGAGTACATGAGG
>NW_013952792.1:135288-136651 GCF_001266775.1 Austrofundulus limnaeus
ATACATACATACATACATACATACATACATACATACATACATACATACATAGATACATACATACATACAAACACACACATATACATACTTACATAAATAGAACAACATATATAGCAACAAAAAACTACAATTTTTCATTCCAATGAACAGCCAAGAAAACAAAACAAAAGTAAATTATCCAAACATAGACTGCCCATAACTTTTCAAAAACAAAGTTTTGACCCTTCTAAATGAAAGAATTGTACCAGTAGTTTTGAAGTCCTTTGGTAAACTGTTCCACAATTTGATACCCTGAATTGAAGTACATCTCTCTTTCAAGCTTGTTCTAGTTTTTGGTAAAACAAACATCTCAAATCCTTTCAAGTTATAAGCACTTATCCTCTTAGTAAAATAAAATTGTATTGCATTGTTATGAGCTTTATACATCATCAACAGAATTTTATAATCAACCAGATCATAAAACTTCTATAATCTCAACTGATTAAACAAAACATTAGATGGATGACAACAACGCTTTCCTGTCAAAATCCTTACGGCTCTGTTTTTGCTAAACAAAAATGAGGTATGTAAATGTTCTACATGCTTTTACCCAAACTTCAATGCAGTAAGTTAAATGAGGTACAATAATGACATTATATAATAAGAGCAATGCATCATCGTTAAATACTTCCTTAGCCTCATAAAAAACTGCAATTGATTTCGCAATTTTAGTATTAATGTGACTTATGTGAGGATTTTTCCAACAACAGTACAATATTCAGTCTGTGGCTGGTTTTTGTGATGTCTGGAAATCTGAGTCGTTTGCTAGATCCACCTTTATTTGCCACTCACCCACTGTTCCCAGGACATCCTGTTMAATTAAACTGCTGGAACGAGTGTAATCTGGTGTTTTGATCGTTTAAGATGTTTGCTCCAATCAGCAGYACAACAGATGGACTCCGCTTTCACCTTTAACACGTGGCCCCGTCGCCACATATAACAGCCCTCACTTAGTGCTTTGGAACAGCTGCTGAGAATGTGTTCCAGTGTTTCACTTCCTCTAATGAAAAACTGCCTGAAGTTTCCTTTCTTGTTATYAGTATTAACCTGAACATCCCTCAGGTTTCAAAAAGATGCTGCCCTGCTCCAAACCATCAGTCTTAGTAATGACTAGATACAGCAGGTAAAATAAGTATTGAACATGTCACCATTTTTCTCAGTAAATATATTACTAGAGGTGCTAATGACATGAAATTTTCACCAGATGTCGGTAACAACCCAAGTGATCCATACATGCAAGGAAATCAAATGAAGTTATTTGTAATAATGTGGAATGGCACAGGGAAAAAGTATTGAACACATTTACTGAAATTTATCTAATACT
>NW_013952792.1:137845-145573 GCF_001266775.1 Austrofundulus limnaeus
AGTATTAGATAAATTTCAGTAAGTGTGTTCAATACTTTTTCCCTGTGCCATTCCACATTATTACAAATAACTTCATTTGATTTCCTTGCATGCATGGATCACTTGGGTTGTTACCGACATCTGGTGAAAATTTCATGTCATTAGCACCTCTAGTAATATATTTACTGAGAAAAATGGTGACGTGTTCAATACTTATTTTACCCACTGTAAATACCACATACATGTAGGCTAAAATCATTTTATCAACACAAACAGTTGTTTTCTGTAAATAATCATTGCTTTCAGTCTTTCATCATCAAATCGATTTTAATATTTGCAATAAAACGTGAAATATCTTTAAAACATGAAATTAATATAAAACTATCTACAGCAAACAAAAAAATTACAAATGGTAATACGTTCAAGTAGGATTAAGATCATTTTATTTAGAAGAAATAAATTAAACATCATATACAAAATATATATATCTGTCATTTAGCATAAAATATAACTTTAACCAGAATTCCCCAAAATTAGCCYACAGTCATCATTCAAATAAAAAAAGTTACACCAAAATCTATCGTACCTTTCAGCAGGCGAAGAGAAGAATAAAAAAATCTATTATTAAATCAAATATTACAGTATGTCAGTGCTTTTCAATCTGCAGTTTAAAACAAAAATGTTTGTAACAGTTTCACAGAAACTAAAGAATCCCGCGTCACACTCAGTGCGACCGCGTGTTCCCATAGGAAGCATTTAAACGCCGAGCTGTGGTACGGGCTTCCTCCCAGCCTGCAGAGCCTTCCTCCTGCGTTTGCAGCAGATCACTGTGACGGCGATGAGTACACCCGTTACCATGACCGCGAAGAGGAAAGCACCGGCGATGACGCTGGGAGAATACTCTGTAAGGACAAAAACATGACCGTTTGCTCAGGCTCACATTAAAGATGGAGGAAACTATCAGCCCTCCACCACCATGCTGATGTGCTGCTGTGCATTTTGGGTAAGCATCTCTGATCCAGGCACCGTGTTCTCTTTAAAGAGGACAGACTTTTTCCTCAAACACTTCCAAACAACACACTTGTTTAGTCTTTGTCCTGCCAYGACCTTTAACCTGTTAACTGAGGCCTGTATAGCCTGAGGTGGAGATATGTCCTCTGACCACTGCACAGTCTGACCTTCAGGGTAGAAGACTGGCAGCTGTCTTAAATGTTTTGAATCTTTCCCTCGTAGATCGATGGGAATCAAATGGTTTGGAAATGACCAGAATAGTTTCTTCAGACAAATTTGTCTATGTGGGTAATTTCTTAGTTCCTCATCGATCTCTAGATGTTGAAGCAGATTTCTCTCAAATATTGGAACCCGAAAGTTATTTCAGAGTAAATCWGGATGTTGGGTATCAAAGTCTCTATAGTTCCCACATCCTTCCTCTCTCTGAGCTCAGATAGTAGCTCATTTATGAATGTCTGGCTGGTTATATAACTGAGGTATCTTGGAGGTTGGCAGCATCAGGGTTGGAACCCTGAACTCTCGATCTTCCAGTCGATCATTGTTCCAGCCTGTTTTCTCCGGTGCTTTAGGCGAACTAACGCTCAAGAGTTCTGCACAGATCTAGCAGCTGTTTTTGATCTGTTTAACRGTTTGCTTGCTTTCACATTTAGCTGTGCCGTTTGGAATCAGAGTCTGAGTGTAAGCAGCGGAGCAGCTGACCTTCAATGATGGACGAATCGTCGTTTTCRGAGCACTGGGTTTGGCTCATCTCCCCCAGCTGCTTCTCCTTTCGGCTGGGGAGGTACGCCTGAAYACTGAAGCAGTAACTCTCTCCTGGGTCCAGACCAGTCACCTCGATCACACTGCCCTCGTGGTCCAAGACTTTCTGAGGAACAAAGCAGGAAAAAAAACCCACATGAATGGGTCTGATCCAGACTACAGAAGGAGGAGAAGTGTGCCATGTTGTTACAAATGTTTTACATTGCTTGTGTCTGTTATAAACTTCTGTCACTTTTATTTAATTTTCATTTAAAAAGGAAAGTCAGAGCATTCCTTGAAGGAGTGCATATCATTAGCCGTGTAGCATAATTGCCCAAGACATATTTGGTCACAAATGACTTAGACATTTATGCTATGCGGCTAGCGATATACAGTGTATAGCCAATTTTGTGTTGGCTAATATCAATTAGTTGTGTGTAGATGAAGGACCTTTTCTCATTACTTATGGCAGCTATCTTAATTTGAAGTAATTAGACAATAGATGCAAATAAAAAGATTACTTTCTGAGAGAATCAATCAAATCTGTTCAGTGGTTGATGCAATATTTTGCTAATGCTACAGACAAAAACGCACAGAAATATATATAGCATATAATATATATAGCATGTTATAATAGAATATAATATAATAGAATAGAATATATAGTATTAGCTCAAACATTGCAGCATCTCTCAGATCTAACATGTTTCCTCCGATCGTGCGTGCTGTAACTCACTTTCCCAGAGCTCTTGTTTTTCCTGTAGGTGACTCTGTACTGCAGCTGCTCAGCAAACACATCCCTGATGGTCAGCTGGCGGCCATCTTTAAACACCGCTGTGAGCGGGTCGGTCACATTCAGGGTGATTGTCTTTTGGTTCTCGGCCACCTTCATCTTGAAGTCTGGTTTGCCGATGTCAGCTGTGGAGAGGAGAGGCTGGATCAAACTGTGTTACAGGCAGCCATTCACAGAACAAAGTTACTATCAAYGCTCATTTCAATAACTTATTTATAGCAGCATACGTTAGTAAGTTCATTTAGCCTCTAGGATTTTCCGAATAGAACTGCAATGGTCTCTTGATTTATTTTTTTAATTGAATATCTGTTTGAATAGTAGGACTGGGTAAATGTTAATGTTTCATTGAACTAGAGATGTATGCTGTAAGGTAACTGTTTATACACTGCCTTTGAAGTTATTCTGCACATAAAATATATCAAACATGTTCAACAAAAAAGCTTAGCACAAAGTAAGTAAATGAGCATTTAGCAGATTTTTTGTTGTTGTTGTTGTTGTTGTTGTAATGATGCTTCCTGGCAATAAATGTTTTACTGTTGGAACGTCTGTTAAATTCCCCTCTAAATGGTGCCACATTTGTAAGGATTTGTGRAATGAGCAGTAGAGCTGAGTATGTGGGTTGATCAGAATCTAATCTGTCAAACAGCTCATTTTGTTGCTGCTGGTRCCCCCAGGTGCTATAAGGTTGACCTGCTTCAGTCCACAGCTGCTCGTTAACATGAACAGGTGTTCCTCACTGCTCTCAGCAGATGTGTGCAGGTACTTCTGGCATTCTGTTTCAAAGAAATTATTAACTGTTTTAATGGGATTATAAAGTTAAAAAAGGTGTGCGTGGAGATTTTAGCCCAGAATGTTCCCCTTAGAGTCAGACAATGTCATATGTTTAGAAGAGATCAGCACAGAGAGGACCAGTCCAGTACAGATGGACAGTCTGTCTGTTCCTTCACTACCGACTCAGCGGTGACTGAGGTGAGCAGATCAGTGGTTTGTGTTGAGAACAAGAAGAATTTGTTTTCTGTTRACTTCATCTCTCATTACCTCTGAGAGAAGTAAGAATAAGTGCTGACAAGCAGTCCTGAGGACTGAAAAAGTCTCTCTTCAGGAATTTTTAAGGTTCTTACAGTCCTGAGCACAGCCAGATAAAATGTTATCTGATTTTAATATTTTTCAAGGTCTGAGAAATAATGGAGAAAAGAAATAGTGGCTATAAATTACAATTAGACAAAAATCTGACTGTTGAGATTAAAATTGGATCAACTTTTTTAAAGCATACATTGGGCTGGTATTATTTTAAAACCTCGAACTGACATTTTTATTGTATTATTAAACCAGAGACAAATATACAGAGCCCACAAGGGGACATGGGGGAATTTTTTTCCTTTTGAGTTCCTACGTAAGAGTATTGCGTTACCTCGCAATACCTTTTGCGTTCCCTCGCAAAAGTAGTTTATCACTGTTGTGCCTGCCGGTTTATTAACAAACTCACATGTTCACCATTAACGAGTTAGCCTACTGCTTTAATTCAGCTTCAGAATGAACATATCACACAACTACGCTTGGAAGTACGTCATATGCCCATATTTTAACACAGTGCAGCCACACAACATCAATGTCAATTTCACGAACTTGTGGTGACACATCTTGTTTTGGTAACCRGATATTTCAAAATAAAAGTCTGATTTAATTCAGTTCATATTCAAAACAAACTTTTGCGTGGGAACGCAAAACAATATTGCGAGGGAACACAAAAGTATTGCACGGGAACGCAAAAGTATTGCGTGGGAACGCAAAACAATATTGCGTGGGAACGCAAAAGTATTGCATGGGAACGCAAAAGTATTGTGAGGGAACACAAAACAATATTGCGAGGGAACGCAAAAGTATTGCATGGGAACGCAAAAGTATTGCAAGGGAACGCAAAACAATATTGCACGGGAACACAAAAGTATTGYGTGGGAACGCAAAAAAATATTGCGTGGGAACGCAAAAGTATTGCGTGGGAACGCAAAACAATATTGCGAGGAAACGCAAAAGTATTGCGTGGGAATGCAAAACAATATTGCGTGGGAACGCAAAAGTATTGCGAGGGAATGCAAAACAATATTACGTGGGAATGCAAAACAATATTGCGTGGGAACGCAAAAGTATTGCGTGGGAACGTAAAACAATATTGCGTGGGAACGCAAAAGTCTTGCATGGGAACGCAAAACAATATTGCGTGGGAACGCAAAAGAAAAAAAAATCCCCATGTCCCATTGCGGGCTCTGTACAAACAAAATACTGCAGGTTTTCAAAATAAACTAAGTTAAAAAAACTTGCTTTAAACTAATCTTACAAATATAAAACTGATAATTGATTAGTACATACCGTGTGTGTTCAGCCCCTTTGCTTTAAAGCCCAAACCATTACCTTCAGTAACCACATACTTAGTTAACTAAAACCCTTCTGAGAGGGATCCAGTGGTGGTCTCAGGATATAAATATCTGCTCTGATAACTCTAAAACCAACACTTCAACACCTCTAAGCAGTAAGAGCTACCACCAAGATCATTTGAAGGCCAAGGAATTCTCCGTGCAAGTCAAAGCTGAGGAGAAGCACAGGTCAGGATTGGCTGTTAAAAAAAAAATCATCTAAATCCATTTTTAGGAAATGAAAAGATGATGCCGCCACGGCAAACCTGCTAAGAACTTCATACATCGGAGGTATTTGTTTGTTGTTACCAAATAAAGAATCCATTTCAATAAGGTTGTATGGGACTAAAATCAAAACAACTTCTGCAAGCCCACTGAATCCCAGTGTTCTCCCTCCCCGTGTGGAAAACTGAAAGCTTTGCTGCGGATGAACTGACTGTTGGACGTGTGGTGCTCATTCACAACACTACTTACTGTCTCTGGAGGGACAGAAGGTCAGGGAGCTGCTGTGGGGGAACTCGATGAGGTCGGACGTGGCTCCCAGCGGCGGCTCAGACAGGACGTCGGCCGTGTAGCAGGCRGTCAGGTCGGCCAGCCAGGCGGTCAGGTCACATGACTGGGAGCTGAAACGAGTGCAGTGGTGGGTCCTCTCTTTGTTCTTTCCAACCCTGAAGACGTTTAACACAGAATTACACACAAACATCGCAAAACACAAGTGGTTTGTTTGAAGAGTTGAACAAAACGGTTAAAGCCTTGTTTACAGGAGAACGCACTCTGGAAACTAGTTGTGTCCCGATTCAGAATACAAGTACAAATATTTCAGTTTGAGTCGTCTGCATTACCGAGTACTTACTGAGTTACAACCTGAACATGCCACAAAGACTTTAACAACACATTTCTTTTATTTAGAACAAGGTGTCTCCTTCCTTACAGGCCTACAGGGAATGTGCAGCATGATATAYACTGTTGCAAAGATTTTTGTTCAACTTGCATGAATTTCTTAAACAGGAAACTTTTCATTTAAACTGTAAGGCATTTAATGGAGTATTAACATCAGTATCAATACTGGTATTGGTATCAGCCCCGAGTATCGGTGGTGTTTTTCACAAGTACAAGTGCTTGTAAAAATATACTGATACAACCCCACTATTATTCTGTAACAGGTCCATGAGTACAACACGTGCAGTCCGGAGCAGGAGGAAACAAAGCAGCTCCATCGCRAGTGTTTGGACTGAGGATGGGGTCCAGTTGCTCCTGATGGTGAGCAGGACAAACAGAACTTTACTATCAGCTGCTGCTCACTGTCAGAAGGGCAGTAATGGTGTTGTTGAGAGAACGACCAGCTGAACTCCCAACATAAACCATACAGTGTCACTGAAAACCAGCTTTGTGTAAACGGTTCCCTGAAACTCCATCCTTCCTCTGCATTAAACAAAGAATGCTCGGCCTTTAATACTAACATCTTCCTGAGAAGAATTAGGTCTGAGCCTGTGTTTGGTTCTGAGATTAGCCTGTTGAAGCGAGGTACTTACTGGGAGAACTCCACGGTGTACGAGTACTCAGCTGACGGCTTGGGCTCCCAGGTCAGCTGAGTTTTGAAATTGGTGGACTTCCAGGAGACATTGTAAGCTGTCGGGTACAAGCCTGCAGATTAAAAAAAGTTTTGGTGAGTTATTGGGTTTTTATAGTGGAACGACATAATCTTATCAAATAAAAATTAGAAATACTTTATTAAAACAGAGATTTARTTTTGTTTTCACAGCTTTAGAGGCTGAACAGAACCTGGACTCGCTGCAGGCAGGATGTATGATCCTGCCTGGATTATTTTAATTCAGTYCACTGCTTTTTCTCTCTACAAAATTATTTATAATTTTTCCTTCACAAATGATTTGGAAACGATCCCGCACGACTTCACCTTACTGAAGACGTTTGGCYTCAGCAACATCTTGTGGCGTGAACGCAGACAAAACAAACAGACTTCAGCAAAACCAGAAAACAGACTGAGTCAGTCTCGCAGGAAGCACAATCAGAAGTAAAATAAACAAACCAAAGATGAGAATCATCCATTTTAGTTTTGCACAATTCGGTCGTCATTTTATCAAAGGTGTAAAGATTTTTTTTGTTTATCTTAAAATAAAAAAAACCACTGATTAATGTCACAAAATTATTTTAGTTCTTTCACAATGTAATATATGACTTTTCACGTGTAGTTTTTATAGACCTTCATAAGCTGCTTCAGTAGTTTATATTCTTTTTGTTTATAAGTAAACTTTGCAGCTAAAACAGATTTTTCTTGATGGTTGWTTTGATTCTGAAGGCTTTAGATCCTGGTTCTGTGGGCCCGGTTTTAATGCTCTAATTTAACTTGAACTATCTGGGCAGGACAATAGGCTCATCAGTGTGGAGCTGGTGACGTATTCAGAACACTGGAAAAGTACTCTCAGTCGTGCTCCAGATGTTCCACCTGGACTTGGTCTGCAGCAGTGCATGATGGGAGATTTCTCCCATGCTGACTTTCAGAGTCCAAGAATTACAAAGTCCTTTTTTAAAAAAAAATAATTATTAAACTTCTCCCTCCTCCTCGTGTAGCTGTGGCTTTCACATTCATCCTGGACTCTTTTAAGCTTTAAAGAAACAAATGTACTGAAATATTTTTATCTGTAATTATTAACAGCTTTTTTTTTTTTACCTGCACATTTAGTTAATGCTAAACTTACTTATATAATCTCAGGTGTAGTCACGCCCATATCTGCAAACCCTGAAACACAGCAGGCTATATTTGACTGAGATTTTTCC
>NW_013952792.1:145678-147332 GCF_001266775.1 Austrofundulus limnaeus
CTGCTGGACTTTATTATGTTGACAAATATTTAATCTGAAACTGCACAGTTCCTACTGTTAATTTAAACCTGATGGTAAAGTTTCGCAGCAGGGAAGCAGCAGGTCTGCACAGGAAGGACCCGGAGCCAAAGGAGAACTTGTCCTCTAAAACAGAAGTCCTCAGAAGAACTAAACCTGGACGTGATGGACTCACCGGACACACAGCGGGACAGCAGCAGGACTACAAACAGGCACGCTGACTGGAACATCCCGTCAGGTTCGGTTCCTAAGCAGTACAGGACGGGTCCAGGTAAAAGGCARTCACTCCGTCTGTGGACTCCCACTGAAGTAAAGAGAACCTCGGTGAGCCAGTCAGTCCTCCGCCGCTSGTTAAATCTCCGACAGAAAGAGCTTTGATGACCATAAAAGGAGCGTCCGGCTGGTGACGTCACTCCCCGCTGCTGCGTGCCAATCGCGCTGACGTGATCGTTCATGTTCAGGACTGCTCTCATCCAGAGTTTAATGAAACTTTAGGTTCATAGTCATGCTTGTTGTTACCTTTCTAAAATAAATGTGTATAAAATAAACAGTTAACGATGGGGTTATTTCTGTTTGAATTATAGATTAGGCTATTATAGATTAAAAATGTGTGATAAAACATTTTCAGTGAAGCTGAAAGTAAAAAATAACTGACTCAAGCAGCTTTGAGCATTGTCAAGTTTATTATCAGTAATAAAAATTGTTTTCTTCCATAAATCAGCCCGGTCTTGTAAAGTTTCACATGTTGTGTGTTTAGATGACAAATCAGTGTGGTCTCTCTCATTAGTCATGGTCAAAATGAATTGGCCAAAAAAGGCCAATTCATTTTGACCATGACTTATTTATAACAGCAATAAAGGAGTTTTTCCTCTTTTTCATTTCCACTGTTACCAACGTGCAGCACAACATGGGAGACTGGGACAAAGTGAAGATTCAACATGAAACCTAGAAAGGTTCAGGTTTTGATCTAGCAGTTATGCAACAGCTAACAGAGCAACCATGCTGCCTATTATTATTATTATCCATCCATCCATTTTCTGTACACGCTTCTTACTTTTCAGGGTTGCGTGGGTCACTGGTGCCCATATCCAATAGTCACAGTGCGAGGGGCGGGGTACACCCTGGACAGGTCGCAAGTCCATCACAGGACCATGTTTATTGACATTCTATTAAAAATGGTCAGGAGATCATTCAAACAATTAATAAATAATTCACTTTCTGATTTTTCAGCTCAGCTAAGATTTAATGGTTGGTCTGTGCAAAGCATTGCAGCAGCAGTAACGTAACACAACTGCATTTTTGTTCCGGTTAATAAGCAGGTGTGTCCCTTGCTGCAGAGCTGAAATGAACACGCTAACAAAGCTGCTCTGTGGCCACAGTAACACAAACATTTTCCAACCGGGTGCTTAGTCACATGTACATAATGCACACACACACATATACATACATACATACAGAAATGCACATTCACAACAATCAGTAATAGCTTTAACTTCAGAATGTTTGCCGATTGTGTTCCAGATATGTACTTGCCCTGTTGGCGCAGCTTGAGAACAAGATGTAAGGGGTGCCAGCCAAGCCAATTAGCTTTCATTCAGGCGTGAGGCAGGAGGCCAAATTTCAGACAGGATAGATA
>NW_013952792.1:147861-149475 GCF_001266775.1 Austrofundulus limnaeus
TCTTTTAGCTTATAGATTTATCTTTTTTTTTTTACCTCTTTTTAATATTTGTGCAGAAATGCTGGATCTGTTTATGAGATTTCCAGTAAATCAAAAAGCTGATACAAAATTATTTAGCGAAAACTATTTTGAGATATGTGCATTAAATCTGTCAAAATGAGCTCTGGGAGAATAAAACGGGTCAAAATTTCTTTAACACAAAGTAAAATGAAAACATGTTTGAAAATTTTACTTTCTATTGGTAAGAGTCATAATTAAAAACACGTTAGTACATCAAAACCTAAGTCTTTATTTGAAGTCCCGAGGAAAAGGAAAGGTTTTTCTTGTCTTCCTGACAAAAGTGCTGGGCGTGATCCATCACTTCCTGTTTTGATGGAATGTATGCAGTTTGCATCTTCTGCTGGAGCGCATGCAGCTACTGCACTGCTTTAGATGGCTGCTATAACCACAAGCATGGCCTGTATCTCTGTCTGGGTTTGTCTGTACAAGGAGCAAAAATGCTGTAGGTCATGGATTAATGAAAACATTTGAATGACTTTCATAAAGTAAGCACTGGTTTGAAGTTAAGTGATTTTTGCACTCAACCCAATTTAATCTACTTAGCACAAAAAGTAAGGAAGTGTGTGTTTGGYAGATTATTTCTTTGTTGTAACAATGCTTCTTGGCAATAAATCTAATATCGGGCGCCTGATTGGCAGTACCTGAGGGTACCAGCAGTTCAAAACAAGCAGGGAAGGTTTGGTAATTTTTTCATGAGCACAACCCACATACTCAGCTCTCCTGCTCTTCCCACAAGTTCATGTTCCTTATGTGGCACCATTTAAAAGGGAAATTAACAGACTTTCCATCAGAATAATTGTTTTTGCCAAGAAGTATTTTTGCAACAAAGCAATAATCTACCAAACACAAATTTACTTACTTTTCATGCTAATTTTATTATGTGTACCTATTTGGCCATGACTAAATGGGATCAGTAAACTCAAAACTGAATCTAAATCGGCCAGTTTGACAGATATTGAGTTTGGCATGGTTGTAGCTGAGCATTGTCTCTCACACATGCAATGTGTCACATGTGTGACTTCTTTGTATAAAATATTGGCACTGGGTGCTGAAATGAATGGAAGCCAAGAGCAGCCATTTTCTGCATATAATTATTTTCCATGGTTTTAACAAGGACCGTTTTCTCAAGTTTTCGTTTTTATTTTGCGATAACAAAATAATATGTCGTTACATCGAGCAAACCATGGACGAAATCATATGCGGAAAACAGACGCTCTCAGCTTCTGTAGATATGCAAGCCTCTTCCACTGAGCAGCAAGCGGTAGTTTTTGATAAATATGTCTCACCCCGGATTTATACTGCATGCGTCTCCGCTCCGCTGCGCTGCGGTGCGCAGGTCGCAGCTGTTCGTTTGTGTCTCAATTTATACAGCGTCCGCTCCGCTCCGGTCCGACAGAGTGTGCAGGAAGGAGATCGCGCGAAATATTCAGTGATAACAGCAAAAAATAATTAATTCTGTGAAAGACAAACTCCTTTCTATGAAACCAACTGAGAGTTTCCTTGGCTTTGTGTTTGGGCTCATTGTCTTGCTGAAATGTCCAGCCACGTTTCATC
>NW_013952792.1:151350-165864 GCF_001266775.1 Austrofundulus limnaeus
GGGCGGCAAGGACTGACGCGAGGGGGGTACCTGATGCGTCAAAATTGGATGCAAAGGGACCTTTGAAAAACGTCAATATGTGACGACTCGGGAGTGAGAATGTGTTGCACTGACCATCAGTCGTAGCAGAATGAACTGACGAATCAGTGTTTTCTTGTAACACACAATACAATCCTTATTACTATTGTTACTATTATTATTGTTTGTTATTCAAGAACCAATTTCACTGCCCACATGGCTGCCATGCTGTCCTTCATGAAACACAAGTCTTTTAAGGCCCTGTCACACCAAGTTCTGTCCAACCCTGACGATGTCTACACTGAAGATGTCTACACTGAAGATGTCTACACTGAAGATGTCTACACTGAAGATGTCTACACTGACGATGTCTACACTGACAATGTCTACACTGAAGATGTCTACACTGAAGATGGAAAAGAATGTCTACTGGAAGTCTCATTTGGATGTTTGCATACTGTAATACTAACAATTAGATTAAATCTAAATGAGTAACTTAGCCATAACCACATTTTCACAAGTTGGCATAAATTGTCTAAAAAGTTACAGTATGACAAGTCCTTTCTGTTGTCCATCCATCCATCCATCCATCCATCCATCCATCCATCCATCCATCCATCCATCCATCCATCCATCCATTCATCCATCCATCCATTCATCCATCCATGCATCCATCCATCCATCCATTCATCCATCCATCCATCCATCCATCCATCCGTCTTCATGTTCCCAGTATCTGCCATGGTGACAGCTGAGTTACACTTTGTACTGATCAGACCATCAGAAATAACATCAGACAATCCTCTTATGCTGAGAAAACCCATCGAGGCACAATGTAAACACCCAAACTCTACGTTTAACTAAACTTTTCTGTTTATGTCTGCATCAAGAGAACTACAATCTGTTTGTTTGCAGCAGATACACACTTGAGTCGATGCTGTTAAGTCAGACAAACAAGGAAGGAAGGAAGAAAGAAACAAGAACAGCTGTTATATTCAAAAAATATTTCATGTTTGGGCCAAACTACTCGTTCACGCTACTCTTTGAATATTTCTTTTAATGCTTTACATATTTATCACTTTAATCTGACTGTTTGGATAGGAATGGACTAATTAGCTGAGGGTCTTGAGTGAGCTGAGGCATGCTGGGAGCTGGCTGAGAGCCACAGAGGGTCTCTGCATTCAGCAAACTTATCAACCATCTCTGAGAGCTAAACACAAGGMCTACATTCCAGTGACAGGATGACAGCTTGAACAGAAATAGAACAGTCACACACAAACACTTAGCGGTAGCATAACTGTAACATTTTATAACTGTGTGAACGTAATATTCTGGCGTGTAAAGAACAGGAAGAAGGCATTTCTACATAAACAACACTGAGCCTGGTCTGTATGTCCTCTGATACTCGTCAAAACTTGACATGGGAAGATTGTTTTTTTTCCTTTTTAATGATGCAGACATAAGCGTCTTGTTCCATCAGTGTGTGAACACGGGTAATATATACATCATATTTACAGCTATGATGTCTTATTGTTATTTTATTCTTTGCTTTATTCTTTTGTTTTATTACATTGTATTTACATTGTTTGGTGTCCTTGAGTGCCATGAACGGCACCTTCAAATAAAGTGTATTATTATTATTATTATTATTATTATTATTATTATTATATAGTTCTGTGTTAATCCTCATTAGAACTCAGAGTCTATTTAAGACGTGTGTCTAAACCATGATGCTTCTCAGGTCACACAGTTCAAAGTGACTCACATTGCTGACGACCTTTGTTAAATGATTTAAGACCTGAATGTGAGCTTCATGATTGTTCCTGTGACGGAGCAGAGTGTAGATGGATTAAACCACCTGGGAACAGATATGTCAAAAGTATTCACATTACTCAGATAGAAGTATAGATACTAGGGTTCAAAAATACTTCTGTAGAAGCAGAAGCATTAACTAGTTTTTCACTTAAGTAAAGGTGTAAAAGTACTGATTTTAAAACTACTTAAAATATAAAAATAAAAGTAATGTAAAGGAAAAAAATATTAAGGACAGAAGCTCAGGCCACACGGGTCTRTACCCCACCTCCCCAAAATACATTTTTCTAAAGACCATAATGACTAAAATGTTATAGTGTATTAAAATGTTATTGTTGGARAATGTGAGACCTGTTTCAGCACCATATATATCTCTGCCACATCATCTGGATACCAGGCTACATACATCTGATATACCCTGCTGGAGTGTGACATGATTTCTGCCATACAGGTGTGARGGATCATACAAACCAACAACGTGTCAGAATATATTTGTACTYYTCATCCAACCACAATAAAATTCACTCTATTGACCCAAAACAGGAAAAGGTTATWTTGATTTCATGTCAGACAGTGTGGGGAAAAAAAATGAAACAGGAGTAACAACACTAAAATGTTGCAGTATGTATTCAAATAAACAAGTCAGTTTAGCTTAGTATTTATTAAACTGACTTAAGCTTCGTAAAGCCAGAAGCTGCAGCAGCCATCTTAAACGAGACTGGCCCAGTTTCAGTTTCAGTTGTGCGTGCAGTAATTACATCCTGAAGGTTTCATCAAAACCTGTCGTCAGGATTCTGTTTCCTCTGTTGTTCTTTAATCCTGTTGTTTGCAGGATGAGTGGGAGAGAACGTCCTCCCTGCTGGACAGGGCTGTCTCTTTGTTGTCTCATATTTGTCTCCTGATCTCCTCGTGTGCTCCTGCAGACAGTACTCCTCTTTGGGTGAACTCTCACCGAGTTCTCGCTGAGCCTCCCTGGACTTCCTGCTCTCTAATCTCATCTTTAGAAACTTTCCTCGCTTTTTCTGGATAATAAAGTCCTCCTCCTGGAAGACAATAGAACAAGAGATGACCATTATAACATAGACAATTGTTTATTTAATTTCTGGAAACCATCTCGAGTGCTTTGACTTGGTGTTCCACTTGTACTGGGGTCCTGACGGTAATTTTGGGAACCAGTGTTCTGGTCTATTCTCAATGTTCACTCTTCGTTCTTCTTAGCACATCAGGTCTTTCTTTCTTTTTTAAATTTTTTTATTTTTTGTCAAGGACCTAACATTTCCAGCCATTGTCGAGAAGTGGTTTAAACATCCTTTTCCCTGATTTTCATCACTCCGTATCTGAAATATTTCCTTTTTGGCTTCTCTGGTATTTTGAGACATACTCCAGGCACRATAAGGTTTAGGACAGGGCTATTCAACTGGCGGCCCGCGGGCCACATCAGGCCCACTGGTGAACAAAATTTGGCCCACTAATTGGTTCATTAATCTCTTAATCCCAAACTCCCATTTTCTACTTMAATTCCTATCAGATTTATTTTAGTTAGACATAGACRTGTGGTATCTGCAGAAATATCAGAATATTGGCTGAAAGCTGATAAAAAAATAAAYATTTGTATGAATGTCCAAGCCACTTAAAACTACATGCAGTTGAAGATAAAATTAAGGAAAGTATAAATAAAATCGTTACAAAATGTGGCAAGTCAGAGATGTCAAAATAATACGTGTGTGGCATGATGTGTTCTTTTTGTTTTTGATATTGTTTTATTGCACTGAAGGAAATTTTTGTAACTGATTAATTGAATGTTAGATGCAGTTTTGTATTTTATACTTTCTGATCATTTCAGCTTTAAGGCCATAACAATATAAGAGTTGATGTGTGTCATCATGTGTTGTTTCTTTAGTCTAAACAAAATGAGTTACGTTCTGACGTCTGACGTAAAAGGTAACACCTCAGGGGTGTAACCAGGAAGAGATGAACATTATAAGGTCAATTCATTATTATAATAGACGATGTTGTCAGTGTGTTGCAGTGTCTGCTCAGAGCAGAGCTCCTGTGCTTTGTTTTGATTCAGCCCAAGGTCTTGAGGCCTGAGTGCTGTACTGTGAACCTGATYGGAGTCAGAAGATTGAAAATAAAGTTTTAAGAAGAAATMCACCTGATTTCTGTTTGTTTGGACGCACCATTTTGAACAACGCACATTTTTCCAACAACACTATTACTACATGGGGTTCCGTTTGTTGTATCCACGATTAATGCAGCAAAATAAACTAATTTGAAAGGTAACAGATCTTTGTAGTACTTGGTTTATTTACAGAATGACTTTTACATATTTATTTATTTCATTTAATAATATGAATGGCAGAAAAAGACAAAAAGGCATATTATTTAGAATCTTTAATATTATGACTTTAGACTTGACTTGAGAAAAAGGGAACTTGACTTGGACTTTTATGACATGAATTGGACTTCAACCTGTTCATTTGAAAAGACTTGATATTTTACCCAAACATCTAAAATTTAAAACAGATATTATTTTTAAAGTGCACCCCATTAATTCATTTCATTCATTCCATATAAACAAACACAGACCATTCCTCTGTTTAACACACTCTGTGGGTACAGTATGTGTCTGAGAGCTGCAGCACAGCCAATCAAATTAACCAGATTTTAAAAAGAACACATGCTCCATTTTTTCCTATAATTAGCATATAATTGCAACATTGTTAAAACAAAACATGACTTGAAATAGACTTGAAATGCCAAGTTTCAGACTGGACTGGACGGTTGCCTGTCTTTCCTTGAGACTTGACTCGGGACTTGAGGGTAAAGACTTGAGACTGAGAAAACAATCCCACCTCTGCCCGTTAGTAAAAGTTATCTGTCTAAGGAAGACAGCAGATTGCATTGAATCTTCATTTTGTTGCAGTCTCCCTTAGATGTTCATTCGTTGATCATTTTCTGAGGTTTTTTTTTTTTTCAAATCTGTTCTTTAGATCATAAGATGTACAGACCAGTGAACACAATCACAGGAAAAACATTATCACYCTTTCATTTTAATTGGTGGTGAGTGGTAAAAGGACGTCCAATACAAGAATGCATCAGAGCTTCTAAACAAAGTGACTACTGAACAAAGTGACTTGGCACATCTACAAAGGGTTTTCTTCAAGTTGAAGTGGTAATGGCTTTTAGAGCTGTTGCTGTTCTGCGTTGGTTTTAGAGTCCCCACACAAGGAATCAAAATGCTAGAAATCATAAATGAAAAGCCCAACATAAAGTGTTCTGTAATGGAAAATGTTCCAGTGTAAACATTGCAACATTCCTAATCGACTTGCCGTAACATGGTCTGAACAATAAAACACCTTCCTGACACTTTTCATCTTTTAATCATCCCGAAACTTCCTAACAGGACTCACAGTGAGCACACAGTTTTGAACCAAAATACAAAAAAACAAAATTCACCTTTTTTTCACCCTTCKTTATTCACTTCCTCAACGGAAAACTACAAGCCTCACTTCCCTTCAGGCCTCCTGTCGTTTCTTCTGATCTCCTCCTGGCCTGAAAATGAAACAACCTGCACAATTATTAATTAATCCTCTGATGATCTCAGACCSACTATTATATTATTTTTAATAATACTGGTTTTTTACAGAATGCCTCTTCCATTACCATTCTAGGTCCACCTTTCCTTCATCAGCTCCACCAATGTTAGGCGTTCACACTAACATTGGTGGACGCTGAGTCAGCTTTAACACTTATGTGTTCATGATTTTTTTCACGTTTCTTTTTACACTTCTGTATGTGTTCAAATCTTACCGCAGAAATGCAGCAGAGAACAGCAACCTTAATTATACATCCTCACRTATTGATGGATATGTTGAATATATTACTACCCTTGTGTTTATAATATAATATAATATAATATTCACTGAGCATTCACACTATTGAGACCATTTTTCTTCTGTCTTTCAGCACACATACGGTTAAACAATTTTTGTGCTTTTTAACAATTAATATATCAAAACATTCAGCTCCTTCATTTTGGATATGACTTCTGTCAGCAATTTATAGAGATATTTATCATTTTCRGCCATGTTTTACCTCATTGAAAAGGAATGGAGCTGTCTTCAACATCCTTAAAACCACTCAAAATAAATCCTTACTGTACTTTTTTATCTTTTGTTCTGGTTCTGCCTTTTTTTAGCTTTTATTTTGACCTTTTCTGCTATTCTTTTGATAAGTTCAACTTGTTCAAGCTTATTTCAGATGCTTTCTGCTATTTTCTGCTGTTTTTTGTGTCTTAGCTAATTTGAGCTTTTTCATCAAAATTCGGCTTTTTGTGATATTTTCAGCTTTTTACAGCTTAATACAGCAAACACATGCTCCTTCTGTTTTTTGTGATAATTTTAGCTATTTCAACTACTAACTTTTTTAGTTATTTTTGGAATAATTTTAGCTTTTTTAGATATTCATTAAAAATCTTTCAGCATTGGGCATTCTCACTCACTGCATATTTGCTGGAAATGTTTTTTCTCTAGTATTATAGAGTTACATATTYGGTATCTGGAAAGTTGGAAATGGCACTTTTCTATACATTTAACAAGCTTTACTTCCTCTGGATGACATTAATTTGATGAAARAACTTTGGTGTTATTTTTGCCAGACTGCTTCCCTCCACCTGTAATATCACTAAAATAKGAAACATTTTGTCCTAAAATGACGCAGAAAAACTGCTCTGTGCATTTATCACATCTAGGCTAGACTATTGTTCTTTATTATGTCTGAGTCCAAAAAAAAAGTCTTCAGCTGATCCAAAATGTTATACTGACAGAGCTCCTATGAAAAAGGAAAAGGTGACATGTCTCCAAACAGTTTCATTAATCATTTCTTGTCTGGGATGTTTGCGTTCTTTTATCTTCTTTTTTCAATGCACGATGTTTTTCTTTCTATTCCTCCCTGATTTTGTTTTTATTTGTCTTTTTATACTTTCATTGGCTTCTAATTATTGTCACATGAAAAACAAAAGAATACGAGGAAAAGAAAATGCAGTAAACTAGAAATAGTAATAAAGTACTTTTAATGTATAAATAATGCTATATGTTTCATTTCCCTGTTCTTGTTGAATTAACTGAAATGAACTTTGTTTCCTGAATGTAAAAGAGTAGGAGTCGGTCCGGCTCCTCAGGCAGGAATGTAGGGAAGGACTGATTCTTGTTGCTGGTGGTGTTCAGGCTGAAGGGAGGCTCTGATGAAAGGGGGGGTGGGACACTTTTAATCTGGTTGCCACTGCCTGTAATTTCTTCCCTGTAATAACATGTTGTACCACTTTAGAATCCATTTTCCTTTGCCCCTGACCAAAAAAAAAAAAGTTGGATACTTTGCAAAGTCATTTCCTGAAAAGTAACCATGTGCAGTTAGTTGTGGTCAGACTGCAGCATGTCTTCAGAACTCATTCACCGCAGTCATTTCTTAAAAGAAACACTAACTTTACATACAGTATATACAATCACATTGTTTAAATTAAGAATTATTTCAGTTTTTTTAACCCTAACTGGTGAATTTCTCTGGTGATGGACAGTGTCTGAGCTTGCCCAGGAACATGAACGTTGGGTGTGTTGGTATGCAGATCTTAGAAAGATGCAGTGAAGCTGGGACTTGAACCTGTTAAAACTTGAGCATGAGCTCATCTCCACGAGCAGCAGGAACAATCAGAGGGAAATGTTTCTCACAGTTGCTCTTGTGCTCTCATGCTCCAGATTTCTACTGAAGCTGAGATGATCTCAGCTGATAAACAGTAAGCTTGTTTTGGCTGCAAGCAACACAAAGCTGAAGCAGTAGATAAGGACCAAACTAAGGGTGCACAGACGCAGACAGATTTATGTTTCCTCTACAACTTATTGAATCCACGCCTCAGTTTTTTTTTTACAGAAAACTCCTTACTTGCATGCTTTTTGATAAAGAAAAAACAGTGTGGGCAAACGGACGTGCATGGGACTGCAGCCAAACTCATGGCTCATTAGAGGCAGATGTTCGACCTCTMCTCCAAAACGCTTCTTCAGTTCTGACCGTGAGTTGGGCGTCGCAGGCTTATAAGTCATTGTTTTAAAGATCAGAGCTATTAAGTCACCCCTCCATCTCATTATGAGTCGCTGGAGTCAGAGAGACTAGTTGAACTCTTACTAATGAAGCTGAGGTGAACWGTTTCGGTCACGTTTCAAAGTGGGGTCGCAAAACTGCCTGGAGAATTGAGTCGATGCTTTTGTTCTATTTATTTTGTTTTACTGTTTGGATGTTGTTTGTTCATTTGTTGGTGTGGAATTATTAAAAAAATGTCTGAATAACGCACATGTGGATCCTTATCAACACCAAAGCTTTTTCATTTATTTGTTGTTTTTGTAGCAGCGTGTTGCCCTGTGACCAACTTAAGTTACTCAACTAGTGAGTGACTCAGATTAACCGAGTCCACAACATGAACTGAACCGATCACCTTTAAAACCAGATGACAAATGATGAACCATAGGTACAACGACTTTACAGAACTTTATTGCTCTGATTGTTTAACGGTCATTCTGAAGCTGGAAAAGGACACAAGTGACYGTGAGTCTGTGGACATAAAGACCACAGCGCAGACGTAGACAGGTCGTGACGCAGACAGGTAGTTATGCAGACAGGTATTGCTCCTGTTTGCGGTGGGTGTGTGCTGACCTCAGAGTCACTCTAATCTCTTTATCTTTATTGAACATGCTTCATTGTGAACTTCTAAACTGCTGCTGCAGTGAATGAGATGTGAGTAAGATTAGAGATGTGGCATTGTGGGATTTTTTTTCTTAATGGTTTCTTAGTTTATTTACTGACCATTTTTCTTGAACCTTGTGTAAACACCCAGAACCACTGTCAGCCCCCCCCCACCCCACCCCCCCCCAAAAAAATAACTAAAATATTCTGAGAAAACGTTAAATGGTACCATCACACTAACATCATCTACCTTCTTCTTTTAAGCCCAACATGAACTCAAGACTAAACTGACAAACAGGAAGTGACTGATGATAAGTAGAGGTGTCCTGAAGCCAGCATTTTTACAAGTACTCATGCTTGTACAAAATACCTTGATACTTGGGACCAGTGCCAATACTCACCTGGTATCCAAAGTCCATTGATCGTGTTACAATATACTGTACATATCAAGTGAAAAGTTTAATGTTTAAGAAATTTATACAAGTTCAAAGAAAATCTTATTTTTTAAATTTTACACTGCTCAAAAAAATAAAGGGAACACTACTGCTAAAAAAAATAAAGGGAACACTTAAAAAACGCATGCTAASTCCCGATCTTAATCAATGAAATATTCGCATTGAGTACTTTGTTCTGTACAGAGTTGAATGTGCTTCACAAAAGTTTGATTTACTTGGACTTAGCGTGCGTTAAGTGTTCCCTTTATTTTTTTGAGCAGTGTATTTATTTAAAATGTTTCAAGAGTATAAATCATGCTGTTTATTTGCTTGATCCAGTCTGTTGGGCTATAATGAAGGAGAGACACCTTGTTAAGAAATGTGTTTTTAAGAGTCGCTGTGTAATGTTCAGGTTATAATTCAGTACTCATTATTTGCAAGTACCCAAACTGAAGTACTCAYACACTGTTTGGGAAAAACTAGAGATAACAGTTGTAAAAATGTAAATCTCAGACAGTCTAAAGGATACAGGATGTGACATCATCACTGCAACTTGATCATTGCTACAAATTTGCTAAAAATCTCCAATCTTAAACTGTTTTTGTATAAAAACTGTTAAAAAAAACGTCAAATTTGCAGATTAATCATGTAAAATCCAACTTTCAGTACTRAAAACTTTAAATGGTAATTCTACTGTGAAGAATGAAGGACTCCCAAAAAGCTGGCTTTTAAACTTGTCTAAATCCAAATGAGAGGCCAAAGAGAAATATAACCATGGATGCAAGTAATATCAGCCCATTAACACTGCCTGTCAGCACAGGGTTCATCAGTAATAAAAAGACAGATCCACCTCCTGCTGGTGGATCCTGTCTCTCACTGATCTGCCAAGAAAAAGAAAAAGAAAACGTTCCAACATTTTAAAGTGGAGTTTTACGGAAAGGTTTTGAACAATTTGTTTAGCAAATGTTTGWACTGTCCCTTTAAGCAGCTCCAGATGAAAGTGAAGAATGTTGTATGTTTATTGTCCTTGACTCCCCTGAGAGAGCAACAAACTCTGTCCAGCTGTGAGGGACACATATTCACAGCTTAATGTGGACAAAAAGTCCCGTACAATAGTTGAAAAACAGTTTAATAATAGACCGTTCTCAGTGAGCGGCTCTTAAAGCAATAAATCTGAAGGAATGTCTGAGTCCAGCTGATGGAGTGACCATGTGAAGTTAACCTTCACTGGAAGATGATAATTAGTAGTTACTGATGTATACAAGACCTACTGTTGGAGTGCATCTCTCCTTTATGAACAGTCCAGAATGGAGTGCATTTATATTATGAACTGGAGCAATTTGACTTATGTTCTGTCAATCTTTAGAATTAAATTGCCTAATAAATTGTGTATTAATAGAGCACATAACGTGAAGAAAGGGTCCCAAATCTGAAAAGTGGGATGTTTATTTGTGGCCACCTCCTTTATTCTAAAACCTCAGACTGAAACCCAAAACAACCAGTGGTGGGCACAGTTCCCCTAAAGCACTAAAGCACTAATAGGGGAACTAATTTCCTGATTAGTGCTTTAGGGCTTTTGCTAATTTTAAAATTTATTAGTGGATTAGCACTTGCCAAATTTAGAAAAGCACTATAATTACTGATCAACGTTAATGTTAACAGCTGACGGTGAAAGCTGTCGCACATTTTGTTCATATGTGTGTCACTTTTAAAATTTATTTATTTATTTAACCTTGATTTTTCCAGGCAAAACATTAAGAATAACTTCTTATTTACAATGTCAGCCTG
Organism: Austrofundulus limnaeus; assembly: GCF_001266775.1. NCBI lineage: Eukaryota > Metazoa > Chordata > Actinopteri > Cyprinodontiformes > Rivulidae > Austrofundulus > Austrofundulus limnaeus. The sequence goes on from NW_013952792.1 coordinate 162,135, forward strand.
GTGACAATATATTGACCATATAYGAACCCATGAGGCTGTGGGATGTCAGTGATGAGTCTTAAGAGAGCAGCATGACATCATGTGACTCATGTTGTTCATGGGTTGACTGGGTTATTTTAGTGCTTTAGAATTAGTTTTTGCTAAAACTTTCAGTGTGTTAGTGCTTTAGAATTAGGGGACCTAAATATATGAGTTAGTGTTTTAGGGCTAGTGGAACTACTTTCTAGATTAGTGCTCACCTGATCACCTTCAGAAATCACCTGATTTGTAGAAAGAGTCCAGCTGTGAGTAATTTAATCTATAAATCCAGCTGTTCTGTGAAAAYCTCAGAGGTGTGATTGGGGAGAAAATTGTGACAAATAGACTTATTTATTTTTTAGAAATAAATGGCTTCTTTGTTAATTATCAAAATGGCTTTAGAATTGGGAGATATACTATGGATTCTGTTTTAGTACTAGATCAAGATATCAGGCGAGCTATTATTAATAAAGAGGCTTTAGTAGCTGTGTTTCTTGACATTGAGAGGGCTTATGACATCATGTGGAGGGAGGGCCTGTTGATCTAATTATTTAATGCAGGTATTTCTGGCAGGATGTTTTTATGGATTAAAGATGTTTTAAGCAATAGAACAATACAGGTAAGAGTAGAAAATGAATTATCAGAAATAGTAAGTATTCTTAATGGTACTCCACAAGGGTCTGTGATTAGTCCGGCCTCATTTAATGTAATGATTAATGATATATTTAGTGATATTAATGTTAGATTTGGGAGATCCCTTTTCACTGATGATGGTGCCATATGGAGAAGAGGAAAAAACATTGAGTTTTTAATGAAACAGAATCATATATCCTTAAATCAAGTAGTTCAGTGGGCTAAAAGGTGGGGTTTTAAGATATCAACATCAAATAGTAGTTTTACGATTTTTGGTTTTCAAACCAAAATTCCAGATTTGAGTCTTAAAATGTATGAATGTCCTCTAGAAAAAGTAAAAGTTTTTACATTTTTAGGAATGTGGATGGATGAAAACTTAACATGGGGTATTCATATTATTCAAAAGCAATGTGTGATTTTCTCTGGTTAATTTTTTTTTATTTAATATAACTTTTGTCAGTTTCAAGTTATTTCAGTGACCAATGAGGGGTCTTCGGTCTGTAACAGAGGGGTAACATCTGAGCAGCTGTAGTTTTTTCTGAAGCAGTGCACACCCTGCAGCCATGTCCAAACACTGTTGTCCAGTTTGACACTCTGTTAAAAAAACAAACAAAAACACAAAACCAGGTTTGACACAATGCCCCCACACTCTGGGCCTGCTACTTTCTGGGGGGCTGATGCGCCGCCGACCCACTGAGGGGCAGCTCATCCAGAGAGACGGTGAGCCTGGAGGACTTGTTGGTCTCAAAGTGAGCAGAGAACGAGTTAGTTTTAAAACACTTCCAACATGCCACGGGGGTCTCTGGTGGAAAATTATTTTTCTTACACTTATCTTCTTTACATGAATCAGGATTTTCAAACCATTTTAAAAAAAACAAGATGCACTTTGACTAATAATTTAATGATAAYAGAAGCAAACGAGTTTCTCTGGCTGTGCAGTCGGCAGAACAAACCCTGAACCTGCTGCTGGACAGAAGCTTCCAGCAGCTCCACAGAGCCACTCTTGCTGACACCACAGCTACATTCTTTGGAAACTCGGTGAGTGGAACCAGGCAACAGCCAGAAAAGGGGTTTAGATTACCCTGCTGTGCTCACACTTAATTCAAAGAGCGTAGGAGGAAAAACAGATTCATCTTACGTAAAGAGAATAACTGAATCTGTCAGTGGTGAGTGGCTTTTTAGAATTTCTTTTTAATTTTCCCACAACTCTGACATCAGTCATGACTCACTTCTGCATCCTGTAATGTCCATAAATAGACATTAGTTTACTACTTTATGTTGAGTCATCAGGTTGAGTGAACAGTTTGTAAAGACACTCCAGTAGCTTCCATTATGGCGCAGGCTGACTGAGCGTGTGAGCTTGATTAGCACCRACCACTAACAGGAGAACGGTGGAGACAGGTGTGCACAAGAAAAAGAGGCTTCTGGGTGCTGCTTGGACAGTTTAAGTCAGGGGTGTCCAATTCTGGTCCTCGAGGGCCACTGTCCTGCATGTTTTTCTTATTTCCCTGCTCCAACTCACTTGATTCAATGAACAAATAACCTCCTCATGTTCTGCAGAAGCTTATTATTCACCCATTCGTTCAAATCAGGTGTGTTGGAGCAGAGAAACCTCTAAGCAGGGTGGTGGCCCTCGAGGACCAGGACTGGACAGCCCTGGACTGAGTAAAGAGAGAAAGAGGGAGAAGAGGGAGGTGCTTGCTTCACCACAGAAGACGTCAGCCTGCGGGTGATTGACGGCGCCCGGGCCACGAGCCTGGGGGGCTGGCAGCTGTGGCAGGGGTCGATGTCCAGAGCTGGAGATGAGAAACCAAAGTGAGACATCATCCTCGGGCTGGTGGGAGGCGAGACAGCAGCAGATGTTTAGAGACATGACTGGATGATGGAAGTGAAGCACCACCCAGCCTATGAGGGGCAGAGCGAGACACGGGTCCCACCACAACCACAAAGATACCAGGAYATAACCAGCACCCAGTGCAGATGGRTACATGCTGGAACTGAAGGCAGAAGAAAGTCCTGTCTCTGATTTAAACTAGCATCAGCTGCAGACACCTGGTTGCTCTGAAGAAACCTCAGAAGCTTTGATTATAGATGTAGGACCTGAGCAGCGAGAAAACAGGTTTGTTTTTATTGAACAGTGTAAGCTTAGGTTTTATGTTTGCATTTAATATTGTCAAAGATTGATCACTACTACTGTACTGTATACATTTTCAGCTGTGTATGTTTAAAAATAGTTGACTTATTGTATATTAGCATTAGTGTTAACTTAATTTGGGACTGACAATGGCAATCAGCATGTAATCATTTTTTGCTACACCACAACGTATTTCATCTCAGTAGGATTGGCAGAATTATAGTCTTTAAAAGTTAGCTGTGGGGGCCATCTTGAAGGGCTTTACTTTATTTGTAGGCCCATGTCGTCCCCTAAAAGGCACCATGGCTACCCATGATCTGGTCTAGCTCCACCCCARATGCATGATTCTGTAGGATTTTGGCTTTTTCTGTGTACTAATTTTGGAACCAGATTAAATTTTTTTGTTGTTGGTAATTAAAACATTTGGATGTATTGTAACCTGGTGTCTCTGTTGGATGGGTCTGTGGAAACATTTTAATACAGTAAACAGCCACTGTGGGGCGAAACAAACAGAATGATAACAGGGAGAGGGTGCAAACTGAAGAGGCAGAGGTTAAGCTGGAATATATGACCATGCTGCTTCGGTACTTTTTTAATGGGAAGTGTATCTTTAYGTTTGGATGACTATACAAGAACCACCACCACAGACTTACAAAATAACTGATGACTAAGCCTTACTGCTTAAAGTAACTGTTTCATTTTTGGTTGTGCACTGCCTCTTCTCGCACTGTTCTGTTGTGTAAAATAATGCTTTAATGACGCCATGGGTATGGGATCTTTTGCAATGTGAACATAAAAGGGATGTCACTGTTTTATTCTGTAACACGAAACTAAAAGGAAAACGGTCAAGTGAATTGAAAAATATCTAGATAAAAAGAATAACTAAAAAGTTTTTTTAAAAAACTGGCTAATTTAGCAAATAAATAAATAAATAAATAAATAAAT